>NC_064814.1:30042678-30089081 GCF_023721935.1 Panthera uncia
GGGGGGGGGGGGGGGGGGGGGGGGGGGGGGGGGGGGGGGGGGGAAGGAGGGCATCCTGTTGAGTAGAAAGACAGAGACAGACAGACAGACAGGCAGGAAAAGGTCAGCACAGACCTAAGCAGGGGAACCCAGCTCTTTTTTTTTTTTTTCCTAACAGAGAATTTTCTTTTTGAAAAAGAAAATATTCACTTTCTTGTTTCTTTGCCTATATTTTACCAGTCTAACCCAAGATACTGCTGGCTTACTTAAGACAGGGGAACTTTCTCCGAGTAGAGTGGCATGTCAAGATAAAGAAGGTCGCGCCAGTCTCCAGTTCTCACACTTTATGCAGAAGATGGCGTATTTTGAAATTTCCCCGGGTTCGGGACTCGGGGTTGGGAGTGAGGAAAAACACATCTCGTTTGCTGAACGGCCACGCTCACTGCACACAGCCCTGCCTGCCAGGGAGATGAGGCACCTCCATTTCACAGTTGCGGGAAGCACGGCTCGGGCTGATTAAGGGCGTGCCCAAGTCCAGAGACAAACACGGGTGGTAAACTGAGGTTTCTCCCCGCGTCCTCAGGCTCCTCTTTCCAGCGTACCACACTGCCTTTTTTGTAAACACGCAGCGGATCTGAGGGTGGGACAGAGGGAAGACGAGAGACAGACGGGGTGGGCTTCTGGCTGCCTGGTTTACCAGCCTCTACTGTGAGCACCTCTAGCAACCCCCTGGTTCTTAGAGTTCTCCAGCACCAAGGAACGAGCCCGGAGTCCTCATCTCCCAAGGGCGTGTCCGATTCAACCACTAGCAGTCAGCAATGTTACAGAGCATTTACAAAAGGTAAGAAGTAGTTTATCAGTTGTCCAATCAGACCGTGTGGATCTGCTCCTTACAATTAGAAGGTGGCCCATAAGATCCTGTGGTTCTGGGGTGCCTGGGTGGCTCAGTCGATTGAGCATCCGACTTTGGCTCAGGTCATGATCTCACGGTCTGTGAGTTCGAGCCCCGCATCGGGCTCTGTACTGACAGCTCGGAGCCTGGAGTCTGCTTCGGATTCTGTGTCTCCCTGTCTCTCTGCCCCTCCCCGCCCTCATGCTCTGTCTCTCTCTTTGTCAAAAACAAACATTAAAAAAAATTTTTTTAAATCCTGCGGATCTGATCCCTGTCTGCTCTTCTAGTCCCTTCTCCTCACCCTCATCCTTGCTTTCTGTGTGTGGTCAGTTCCTCTAACACAGTGCTTCTCTAAGGTGAGCTGCGGCACCGGCCATCGCCTGGGAGCTGGATGGAAATTCGGGAGCTCAGACCCATCCCAGAACTCCCGAGTCAGAATCTGCCTTTTGATAATATCCCCAGGTGCACCCCAAAGTGTGAGATGCACCACTATCCCACACCCAGTTTTTCCACCTCAGGACCTTTGCACGTGCTGCCCCCTCCATCTAGACAATCCTCTTTTCTCTTGGCCTGGCTTGGCCCCACTCATCCTGGACTCATATGCCACTTCCTCAGAAAAGCCTCCCTCCATCTTCCCTTCACTTAAGTTATTCTCCCTTAACCGTCCAATTCTTTTCATTCAGGCACTTTTTGCAGTGTGTAATTACAGACAGAGTCATTGCATGCCCGTCTCCGTGAAGGCTGAGGCGATGTCTCACTGCCTGCGCAGGAACGCGGTAGGCTCTGCACAAACACGTGTTGAATGAATAAACATGCGGCTGTTTCTGGTTCTGGTTGGAGAGACGCCCACAGACAGAACCCGCTGGGGGCATCGGTCTCTCTAGGCATTTCCATTCCATTCCAGCAAATATTTGCTGAGTGCTATTATGTGTCCAGAGCTAGGGTCACATGTGTAAGGAAACTACATGTGACAAAGTGCCTCCCAGAATTTTGGCACAGCAGTTCTGTTTTCTTGTTCAGGGCACAGGGTCAGGGGCTGAATAAAACAAAGCCAAGAAGGCTTCGTTCCTGGTGGTAACGACAAGGAACCTCAGAAGAAGGGATAGGAAATTAATATTTCCTAGCCCCAAGGGACATTAAGGAGGACACTCGTTGGGATGAGCACTGGGTGTTATATGTAGGGGATGAATCACTGGAATCTACTCCTGAAATCATTATTGCACTATATGCCAACTCACTTGGATGTAAATTTTAAAAAATAAATAATAAAATCAATCAATAAATTAAATATATATATATATATATATATATATGTATATTTCCTAGCCCCCACTTCTGGGCCAGACACCTACATAGCTTGCAAGTATCAAAGATTTCAAATACAGGAGAATAACATACGAATTGCTTGATTAAGACCCATGACTTTTGTCTTATTTTGTTTGTAAGTAAAATTAACAATCACACGGTTAAAAAACTAAATAGTAAAGGGGCACCTGGGTGGTTAAGTCAGTTAAGAGTCTGACTCTCGGTTTTGGCTCAGGTCATGATCTCACCGTTTTGTGAGTTCAAGCTCTGCATCAGGCTTTCCACAGACCCTGCAGAGACTGCTTGAGATTCTCTCTCTGTCTCTCTCTCTCTCTCTCTCTCTTTCTCTCTCTCCCTCTTTCTGCCCCTCCCCTGCTCACACTGTCTCTGTCTCTTGCAAAAGAAATAAATAAAACTTAAAAAATATTAAATAGTAAAGAAAGGCCTCATTCCTCCCCACCCTTAGTTCCAGTCTCCAAAAATAACTATTTTTTAACTCTTTCACCTGGTGGTTCTGGTAGTTAACTCGAAATCTCTAAATATGCTTACTTAATTATTTCTTCATTTGCCAATTTTGTATATTTGCTATTGATTCCTTGCTATGATATCAAGATATGATTTTAGCTGCTTTCTACCTTCTTTCTTTATTCTCCTCAAATATTTACATCACTGTTGATTAATTATATTTGTAACTCCAAGTAATATCTATACATTATATTCATCTTTCAACTATTGTTAGTATTTAACTTTCTACTTTATAAAAATATTAGGGCCCCTATCTTTTTCTAGCTCTCCTCCCCACACCCATCTCCTAACTTCTGACATACATACCTTTACATTGTCCATTGATAACATTTACATTCTGTTGTTTGGCAAATATAATTAAATCTTCAATTCTTTACCTATAGAAATATTCTCAAATATGAAAATGAGCAGTATTTACATTATTATTATAAATAATATTCCTAAGTAATATATCATGATTATGCTTTCTTTATTCTTAGCTTTATGTTTTCCCTTGAGTTTCTAATTGCCTTTTTTCTTACTTTATTTATCTTTATAATCACCTTTTTTTTTTTCTTTTCAAATTCTCCATCAGGCAAAGTATTCAGTTAGCAACACTGCCCAACATCCTTACCCCAACTTCCACGCCATCTTCCTGCATGTTTCCTGTCTAGTCCTTCTGAAAATTCTCACAAAGTGCTCTCCTGGGTTATTCTACAATATTCCAAAGCTTATGACTTCCTCTTTCTCGATTCACTCCCTCAATTTCACTGGAGCACATTCTCAAGTAACTTCCTAAGAAAGAATTTGTAAGAGATACCTTCTCCAAATCCTTGTATCTTTTGAAAACATCTTTCACTTATTCAATAACTTTTCTGAATTACTTTTGAAAATTACTTTTCCTCATACCGCTGAAGTCATTTGCTTCATTACATATTCCAGGACCCAGCATCACTGATGAGAAATCTGATTCTGATTCCTGTGTAGATGACATGTTTTCTTTCTTTCCTTTTTTCTTCCTTCCTTTAGGATCTTCTCGTTTCCCTCTGTGCTCTGAAATTTCACACTAATTTCCCTTTTTGACCTGTTTTTTCACTCACCTTTCAATTTATAAACTCATGTCCATCAGCTCTGGAAATTTTTAAACATTCCATTTACAAATTCTTCCCTTCTATTTTCTTTATTCTCTTTCTGGAACTCCTGTAAGTTGAATATTGTCTCTCCTGGATTCAACCTCTGCCTTTTATTTTTCATAGTTTCTACCTCTGTCAATTTCTACCTTTGAGCTATCTCATTGTCCTTATCAAACAAGCCACCCATTGAATTTTTTCATATTACTGGTATTTTTCATCTCGAAGAACTAGATCTTATTCTGTAATTGTTAGGTTTGGGCGCATGCTTAGTTATCATGGCATAGTATCTTCTCAAATCTCTGAGAATATTAATTAGAAATATTAATTAGAAAATTAATTAATTAATTACAATTAGAATATTAATTGTAATTCTTCTCTGCTCTCTAAATTGTATCTTCCAAAGTGTCTTTCTTAGTCTTTCTCTCCACCTTTTGTGTGTCTCTCTCTCTATCTCTTCCCCCACTTCTCATTACAGATGTTTCTCAAATATTAGATGATTCGTAATTATCTGTTCACATTTTAAAACAAGGCAAAAGTAACATAAATATATTTTTCCTAATTTATTCCATATATTTAATATATCAATATTTCAATGAGATTTTCCACACATAGTGCTTTATATACACACACATATGTACACACACACACACACACACACATACACACATACAGTCATATATATAGACTAAAAGGTAGTTTGACAAGACAATTTGTAGGAAGACAAACAAGGAGGAAATATTCATGCTTCCCCATATTATAAATTTACAGTAATTAAGTCAGTGTGGCATTGGTGCAGACACTGGCAAACAGACCAATAGAACAGAATGGAGAGCCCAGAAACAGACCGGCAAATAAATAGAAACTAACCACATGCAATGGTGACATTATAGATCAATGGGGAAAAGATGTGTTGTTCAATAATTGGTGCTGGGCCAACTAGCTACTCATATGGAAAAATTAAAATGAGATCTCTGGCCCACTCTACAAATAGAAATAAATTCCAGATGGATTAAAGAATAGACTTTTTTGTTTTAAGTGCTTTGCATTTTTTAAAGAAAATAGAGGACATGATCTTTAGTATACTGGCATACAGAAAGAGCCTTAAAACAGAAAGAACAAAAAATTCCAAAAGGAAAAAAATGAGTACATGTGGTTGAAGTAAAATTTAAAAGTTCTATATAATAAGTGACCCCATAAACAAAGTTAAAAGGCAAATCACAGAATAGATGCTCGATTCATATGACTGATAATGGATTGATACCCAGAATATATCATGGTACCTATAAACCACTAAGAAATAAGCAAGAAAAAGAGTAAAGTTAAAAGGGGAAGGCAAAGAATGTAAGTCATTATCACCAAAAATAAACAAATTATGGTATATATTTAACGTGGGAGAGCATACAGCAGTTACCTGGAGGGATGAGAGTCACAGGAGAAAAGGAGAGAAATTCACGTGTCATTCTAATCCAGAAACCAGCCTGTGCTCTTCCTACACCCACCTGAGCTTCTAAAACAGTTAAATCTTCATCTCCATCAGATCTTTGGTTGCAGGTAACAAAACTTGACTCTGATTAGATAAAAGAAAATAGAATGTTTTGGAAGGATCCTGGCATAGCCCAGAGACTCAAGGAAGAGCATAGAGAGAGGCAGGAACATGGCCTCTCTGGGTCCTCAGTCTATGGAGCACATAGACCATTCCTTTCGAGCAAAGTCTCTCGGCCTCAGCACTACTGACATTTTGGGCTAGATAATTCCTTGTTGTGAAGGTCGTCCTGTGCACTGTAGGGCGTTTAGCAGAATCCCTAACCGCTACCCACTAGATGCTAGCAGCAGCCCTCCAGGTGTGAAAATCAAAAATGTCTTTGGACATTGCCACATGTCCCCTGGCAGGGCAAAATTACCTCTGGTTGAGAACTTCTAAGGTCCCCTGAGCAGCAGCAACACCTGGGAACTTGTTAGCAATACAAATTCTCAGACCTCCTGAATCAGATACTCTGAAGGTGGGCCCAGCAACCCGTTTTACGAAGCTTTCTGGGTGACTCTGGTGCTTACTCAAGCTCCAGAACCACTGAGCAAGGCTTGGTCCTGGAATGACCCAGCTGCAACTTCTCTCCATCCACATGTGTAACCTTTCAAGATTCAAATGCTTGGAAGCATGTATCTCCTTAGTCTAGATTAAATTGCAGGCCCCTCTACCTATCAAAAGAACACGAGCATTCTTCACAGAGTTAGAACAAACAATCCTAAAATTTGTATGGAACCAGAAAAGACCCCGAGTAGCCAAAGCAATCTTGAAAAAGAAAACCAAAGCAGGAGGCATCACAATCCCAGACTTCAAGCTGTATTACAAAGATGTAATCATCAAGACAGTATGGTACCAGCATAAAAACAGACACTCAGACCAATGGAACAGAATAGAGAATCCAGAAATGGACCCACAAACGTATGGCAAACTAATCTTTGACAAAACAGGAAAGAATATCCAATGGAATAAAGATCGTCTCTTCAGCAAGTGGTGCTGGGAAAAGTGGACAGCGACATGCAGAAGAATGAACCTGGACCACTTTCTTACACCATACACAAAAATAAACTCAAAATGGGTGAAAGACCTCAATGTAAGACAGGAAGCCATCAAAATCCTTGAGGAGAAAGCAGGCAAAAACCTCTTTGACCTTGGCCACAGCAACTTCTTACTCAACACGTCTCTGGAGGCAAGGGAAACAAAAGCAAAAATGAACTACTGGGACCTCATCAAAATAAAAAGCTTCTGCACAGCGAAGGAGAGAATCAGCAAAACTAAAAGGCAACCAACAGAATGGGAGAAGATATTTGCAAATGACATATCAGATAAAGGGTTAGTATCCAGAATCTATAAAGAACTTATCAAACTCAACACCCAGAAAAACAAATAATCCAGTGAAGAAATGGGCAAAAGACATGAATAGACACTTCTCCAAAGAAGACATCCAGATGGCCAACCGACACATGAAAAATGCTCCACATCACTCATCATCAGGGAAATACAGAATGGCTAACATTAAAAAATCAGACAACAGGGGCACCTGGGTGGCTCAGTCGGTTAAGCAGCCGACTTCGGCTCAGGTCACGATCTCGCGGTCCGTGAGTTCAAGCCCCGCATCGGGCTCTGTGCCGACAGCTCAGAGCCTGGAGCCTGTTTCAGATTCTGTGTCTCCCTCTCTCTGACCCTCCCCCGTTCATGCTCTGTCTCTCTCTGTCTCAAAAATAAATAAACGTTAAAAAAAAATTAAAAAAAATCAGACAACAACAGATGTTGGCAAGGATACAGAGAAAGAGGATCTTTTTTGCATTGTTGGTGGGAATGCAAGCTGGTGCAGCCACTCTGGAAAACAGTATGGAGCTTCCTCAAAAAATTAAAAATAGAACTATCTTATGACCCAGCAATTGCCATACTAGGCATTTATACATGGGATACAGGTGTGCTGTTTCGAAAGGGCACATGCACCCCCATGTTTATAGCGGCACTATCAACAATAGCCAAAGTATGGAAAGAGCCCAAATGTCCATCGGTGGATGAATGGATAAAGAAGATGTGGTGTATATATACATTGGAGTATTATGTGGCAATCAAAAAGAATGAAATCTTGCCATTTGCAACTACGTGGATGGAACTGGAGGGTATTATGCTAAGTGAAATTAGTCAGAGAAAGACAAATATCATATGACTTCACTCAGACGAGGGCTTTAAGAGACAAAACAAGTGAACATAAGGGAAGGGAAACAAAACTAATATAAAAACAAGGAGGGGGACAAAGCATAAGAGACTCATAAATATGGAGAACAAACTGAGGGTTACAGGAGGGGTTGTGGGAAGGGGGATGGGCTAAATGGGTAAGGAGCACTAAGGAAATCATTGTTGCACTATATGCTAACTAACTTGGATGTAAATTAAAAAAATAAAATGAAAAAAAATTAATAAATAAATTGCAGGCCCCTCTCAGGCCTGAGAAGCAGCTCTGCATGAAATGACATTAATAGAGAAGGAGGCAGTTCCCCAAAAGGAGGGGTGGAGGCTACTGTTTGCAGAAGATGGAGAGAAGAGAGTCCAGCTGATCTTCTACCTGAGCGCTGAGTCCTTCCTACCACTGATGGTGCCGATGAGCTCCAGGCTGGCCTCTGATGGTCCCAGGAGACCATGAGGAGCCACTGTGAACTACAAGTTCCTTGCCAGCTGCATTACCTTGGGCTCTCTGAACCCATCTCCTAATCAGAAAATAGGTAGGACTTTTGTGAGCATCAAATAAAAGAACATGAAGGTGCAATACAAATATTCACTGAAATGGGAAAGGCACGGGTTCGCAGCAGCGAACAGGGTGAGTAGCCTGGGGAGGAAGTGCAAAGTCCTTTTTTTCAGCATTTTGATAATAAGCAAGTGGCCTTTTCATCTCTGGTTAAAACATCAGCACCATGGGGGGCACCTGGGTGGCTCAGTAGGTTCAGCGTCCAACTTCGGCTCAGGTCATGATCTCACGGTTCCAGCCTGCATCAGGCTCCGTGCTGACAGCTCAGAGCCTGGAGCCTGCTTCGGATTCTGTATTTCCCTCTCTCTCTGCCCTTCCCCCGCTCACGCTCTGTCTCTCCCTCTCTCTCAAAAATACACATTAAAAAATACTAAAAAGAAGTGTTTTTAAAAAAACAGCACCATAAATCGTCACGTTTCAGCAGCTGTGTGGTACCTGATGCTTCCACGATATCAGATTTTGTAGAGTACTTTCTCGTGCATCAGCTCATTGGACTTGATCCTCACAGCGTTCCCGGGAGACCAGGAGAACCAGCATTCTAATACAGCATTATAGGTGAGAACGTTGAGGGTGAAAATGACCAAAACTTGACCAAGATCACAGAGCTGATAAGCTCCAGGACCAAGCTCTCATAGAGTTGGACCAAATACAAACCTTACTGCCCTGTACTGTAATGCCCAGGAAGGACACCCCACTGTGGTGAAACACACAATTTAGGGGACTTGTGCGAAGCAGAAACCCACGCATGCGCAAAGGTTACTAACAACAGGTAAATATACTCAGTCTGCCTCCTATGCTTGGAGGAAGTAATCCAAAGGTGGCTAGCTGGGGACCCACTGCTCAATTAGCATGCCAGTGAATTTTGTTTGGCAGCTCAGGGTTTTCAAAAGTGCTGTATCAACCACCATTCAAACACACCTAAACACAGCTGGGGCCGCCCCATGTAATCTCTCCATCTCTTTGGCTACTGACACTTAACGTGAGACGCCAGGCCCTGGAAAGGAGCATCTAACTGAACCTAAGAAGGGCCCCTGTGCCCTGGCTGCCATGGACAGGGAGGAGTTCCACAATGGGAAGCAAGATACTCCACCCTGGGGTCACACTGGACAATTTCATGCTACACAAAGGTGAGCTGAAAAGGATGGGGGTGGGGGTCAAAATCCAGCCCACCTCTGCTCCCCAAGTCCCATGGTCCTGGCCCAGGGCTTGTTAGGTGGAGCTTGGACTGTAGCTCAGTCTCCGGTTGACCTATCAGCTGAGCAGTCTTGTGCAGTGTACAACCTGCACAAGCATACAGGGCAGCCCTGCTTCGCCGTAAAGCTCAGATTTGGCAACACTAGGCCCCATGCCCACATTGCAACAGCTGGAGGGAACCAATTCATTGCTGCCCACCTTGGACAGGGCACACATTCTCCCTATCACCACAAATCCCCACCCAGTCTGCTTTGCTTGTTTATGTCACCTGCCTGGCCCCTAAGGCATTTGAGTTTATGACCTCTGTCTCAAACAATAAATTTTTTTACATTGGTTTATCCAGGTAATTGGTTTCATGGTCTATTTCTGAATGGCATTTTTTCTTTCCCACCCAACCCCCTTTCCCAGCACTCCTGGTTAATCTATTTATTTTTACTTTACCTCCTTCTAAAAATATATACAATACAACAAGATTAAAAAAAAAAGTCAGCCTCCTGGTAATCTCTGGAATGTGGGGAAAGCACTCTTACCACAAAGTTATATTAAGAAGCTTAATTATCAGAAAATGACTATATAGCAAATATATCAAACACTAAGTATGTGCACTGTATATATGCACTGAGATTCCTGGGCAGCCACAGTCTATAAACCCATTCGCCTCACCCACAACCTCAACCGACTCTTTATCCCTTCCCTTTGACCAGCATGGGAGACTTTGAGGTGCACTTGCTTCTGTACAGCCTCCTGCCTTGCCAGGACCCACTATTTATGCTGAGTTTGCAGAGCAGTCAGGAGAACGTTCTCAGCTCCTCTCAAGGCTATGATCATTTCTCCTTTCTGTTGGCACTGACTCACTCCCTGTTTGTTAGGCATTTATTGGTTCATGAAGCCCTGGGGCTCTAGGTTGCTACTGTGGGTTGTCTCAGTCAGCTACTGCTGTGTAACAACCACAAATATAACGGTGGCATGTAACACTAAGTGTTTCTCACCCGAGCACCTGAGGGTAAGTTGAGGTGACTCTGCTTTGAGCTACACGTCTGCAGGTCACCTGAGGCAACACTGTTCCATGTGCCGCTCACTCTCCTGAGCCCGTGTCATGTTTTTCTCATGGCATGGGCACAAGTGCAAGACAGCAACCTCAACAGCACAAGCACATTTCAAGCCCCTGCTCGTGTCACATCCATTAATATCTCATTTGCCAAAACAAGTAAAATAACTAAGCCCAAAGTCAAAGCCAAGTATACTTACCTTGGACAAAAAGAGGAAAGAATGAATATTTACAGAAAACGCCCACCCTCTGCCCTTTTGGTCACAAATATCCTTTCCCGCATGCAAAATACACTTCTCTGAGTCCTAAGACATTCCAAACACCGCATCCAATCCTGACGCTGAGCTGGAAACTCATGACCTACATCAGATCTCATTGAAGCTCCTCTTGATCCAGGGACCTAAAAATCAGAAAGACAAGTTGCTTTCCCCAGACACGCCCAACATGCAATGGGGGAATGAAGACAGAATCACTGCAAAAACATTCCCCTCCGAAGTGGGAGTAATCCGGAAGTGGAGAATATTTCTTGGTTTGGACCCTGTTCTACATTCTCAGACCTGCTCCCTAGTCCTTTCTTCTCTGGGACTCCATGCTGTGCCCTCTAGAGGCCCTTCCTCCCTTTTTCTCAGCCTTGGGCACTTCTGAAGTGTCCCCTGGGGAGTATGTCCTTCTTAGCAGAGAGCAGCACTGCCGAAGAAAGGTGGGGACCCGGACATTTGTTTACATCTCCAACAGCCTCATTTTCTTCTAGATCTGGCAGTTTGGGCAACAAGCTCTCTCAAAAAAAAATAAACCAATAAAACTTTGTAAGTTTTCTGTGAATTGTATTCGTTTCAGCTTTAGCACCAAAAGCTATATCCACAAATCTTTTGGAGATTTCTCTCTTTCTTTCCTTCTCTATCTCTATTTCTATCCCTCCTCACACCTTCAATTTTTCAGAGCCTTTTTGCCCAGTTGAGAGGATACACTAGACACTCTGTTTGCTCAGAAGACCGTCGGCTTAGTGGGAGACACAGAGGAGAAGATGGAAAGCAGTCTCCAAGTGTGTGCAAACTCAGATGAGTGCTTAAGCTCGGTGTGAAAATCTCTACAGTAATTATTGTTTCTGTACCTTCCCTCCTCCTTCTAGAAGGGACTATTAGACCATGCCAACTCATGCCTGGCCCCATGTAAATGGGCTTCCCTGGTATACATTTTTCATTCACTTCAATGGCTCCCATTGTCCCACCCTCCCACCCACTGACCTCTCTTATTTGTCTCCTCATGATATATTTCACATATTTGTGCAACGTAATGAATGTAAGCTCTACGAAGGCAAAAACATTTGCCAGATGTGTTCCCTCTGTTTCCAGTGTCTGGAAAATATGTTGCATGGGATGCATCCTTAATAAATAGAATGATAAATGCTTGGACAGATGGATGGATGGATGGATGGATGGATAATGAATAAATGAATGAATGTATGAGCAAAATCCTGAATCTTTCACCTGAAAATAACCTCATACCAGGGCCCTACTCTGGCTCCAGTCCTGCTGAAAGACTAAACATTATCTCATCCTCCTGGTTCCGACTTGGCGTTCTCTCCTTTATGATCCTGCCCAACATCGCATGGCTTCTTCAGATTTCCTTGGTTAACAGCTCTCGTCACAAACCCTCCCAGATGCCCACCCCGAAGCTGTCTCAACATCCCCTGGATTCCCATGCACTGGAAGGCAGAACAAATAGAAGAGGATGATTAAAACTCAGACAGAAAAGCCAGAATCAGAGCCAGAATAAAAAAACCTATATTAAGGAAAACTAGTGCAATTGAGCAAAGAGCTGTCATGAGTTTCCTGGTGGCCAGAGCATAAAGGAAAAGATGATGAAGTGAGCCTTTAAAAGATACATGCTAGTCTGTCAGGCAAGACAACCTTTTTTCCCCAGAGACCATCAAGTACAGTGAGTGGGGCAAAATTCAGATGGAGAAAATTTCCTACAGTGAAGACGGCTTCCCACCTGCCTGGGAACTCAGTAGTAAACTTGGGACTTATAAAGAAGGCCTGTCAGAGCTCATGTGAGCTTCAAGAAAGGGTATCACATCCTAAGAGTGGCATCCTGCTTCCTGGGAAAGAGAGGAAGCCGGTGGGGGGGACGAACGAAGGAGTTTAAAGCACCTTCCAAGAGAGAGAAACTCAGGATTTACCTTACTGTATTTTATTTTGTTTTTCATGCTGCAAAAAGCTGAAGAGGGTCGTTAATTAATTCGCTCCATTGACTAGAGAACAAGTAGGAAGAAGTACTATGTCACTGGCTCCTTGGCTCGCTCATTTGCCGGTTCACTGTTTGCGCTCTTCTGATTCTGGGGGCGTCATGTGGTCTCATAAGGGCTGATGTGCAGGTTTGCTTTTTGAGGCTGTTGGGGAGCTTAGGTCCCCAGAGCTCCCACCGGAGGCTTGGGAGAGGGTCACACACTCACTCCAGGCCCTGGGCTTCATGAGCAGCAGGCTGTAGGGTCCCTGCTGGTCTGGAGGAACAGGGTGTGTGCTAGAGAGGGGGAGTTACTACGTGCCTAACAGAAATATTAAAGAGACCAGCTTCTTTTGTCGAAATTCCCTTTTTACCTCGTGCGGGATCTGATCACTGGGACAATCAGTGAGCAAACTCATCGCTTATACGTGGCTTCTATAAAACAGGGTCAACCCCTCCAGTCCAGTAGTTTACATTATTACATTTTATTCTAGAAGCCAGGTTTCCAAGCTCCAGGGGCTGCCTCGTCAGGGGAGGACAGGGAGACACAGACATAGTATTTATAGCATACCCCTGGTTAGGAATTCCAGGAGAGTAAGCTGACCTCTTAGTTCAGAGGACCTTGAACTTGACACTGCTCTCCTCAGTTTGGCTCTGTTAGGCCTGAGGCAGAGAAGGGTAGAGAGAAGAGTTTACTGGATCCTGAAGGTGGAGTCATAAAAGCACCTGGGAGCGGATGCCACCAATACAAGGGGCAGTTTTGTCCCCTCGGCCTCTGTCCTGCTTGGTTCATGGCTGAGTGCCGAAGCCAAAATCTGGTCAAAGTCTTTCCCGGATTCCCAGCTGGGTCTTCCCTGTCCTGGGTTACTGGCAAATTCTCTACTTACTAAATGTGCTTTGTGATCTCAGTTAGTGGGAGGCAAAAAACCCACGGCTAAACAGGGAAGCAACTGAAAACCCAAAATGCCAGCATGTCTAGTCTGGGACACACGGGAACGCACCATCCATTCATGAACCTCTCCATTCACAAATACCTACTGCCCATCCACTTCACGCAGCTGTGATGCAAGGGCTTTCATTCGAGGCTGGAAAGGGGAGGTCAGACTGGTTTGGACGGGGGAAAGCGCCTGCAGTCCTCGAGGCCACTGTTGGGTGCAGCCTGGAGGCAGCGTCTCTACGGGGACCCCCCTCTCCAGCGGGGTATCCCAAAGAGGGGCGTGAAGAATGAGGTGGAGCCAGGGGGTTAGCAAAGCAATTACAAAATGAAATCAAGACCACTCTCAGCACTGGCCCCTGAGGACGGATGAGGACTGGAATCCAGCACAGCAACCCTCGTCCGAATCCTGCCTCAGAGACCATCCCCGCAGGACAGACGACTCTGCGGAAGTCAGGGCGGCCTCCCCGCTGTGGGGCAGTCAGCTCTGGAGAGCAAGGAAATCATCAAAGGCTCCAGCAGCAGGAACACTCCAGCCATTAGACAGAGGAAGACAGATTTCCTCTAAAATGTCCCTTTAAAGGCGGCTCATTTACCCTCGTGGGCCCCAGGAAAGCCCGAGATAGGTGCCATCCAGGAAACTCGGAGCCTTTAAGATCAGCACGGTTTAATGCAGCATAAGAGCCTTAGGTCAGACCAAGAAACGACTTCCTGACTGTAAGGGCTTATTGGCCCATGAAAAGAGGACTCCCAGCGAGACTGTGAAATCACCTTCTCTCAAAAGTGTTGAGATTCTTGTTTCTTTGGGCGGCGAATTGAGGGCCAGCCCAGGGGCAGCAAGGAGAGACTTGAGGGAGTCTCAGACCTCTTCTTCTCACTGAGGAGACACTGCCCAGTCGAAGCACCGAGCCTCCCCACGTCTCTGGTTGGAGAGTTGGTCTGGAAAGCAGGTGAAAACAGCAAATATTACATTCAGCCTAAATTGCTCTTTTTTTTTTCTCATTTGCTTCCCCATATTTGTTTTTTTTTTAATTGAGGTATAATTGACATATAAGATTATATGAGTTTCATGTGTGCAGCATAACGATTTGATATTTAATATATATTGCAAAATGATCTCCCTAATAAGCCTACTGAACATCTGTCTTCATACCTAGTTACAAAGTATGGATTTTCTATTTAAGATCTACTCTCTGGGCAATTTTCAAATGTGCAGTATAGCGTTATTAACTTCAGTCACCATGCTGTGCTTAAATTGCTCTTACGTACTTGAGGGCAACCGGTATAGGATGAAAATCTTCACATTTTACTTTTTTATTGTATTTACCGATTAGCAGGCTCCAGATTCGAAACACTGAAGAAGAGATATTCTCAGCCTGGAAGCCGTTTCACTATTTTAAATATGTGGGGGTTTCTCCAGCTTTGCAACAGCTGGAGGATGTAAAATAAAATCTCTCCAGTTTCTCTCCAGCCCCTGGGCAACTCGAACGTATCAAATGGTAAACCAGGATGGCAGGCGGTGGGCGGTGGGAGGTGGGGAGGGGGCGTGGCCGGCCTGAGTGGGGCCGAGAGTACACTTCCTTCACGCTGTAGAACATTTTCTAAAATATCAGATGTAAACCCTTGGAGGCCCTGGAGACCTGTAGATTCTATATCAGCAGAACATCTGAGAGCTTTGGAAATGCTCCCGAAATTCGAACACAAGCTTCCTGGGTGACATGGTCAGACTCAAACAGGCTGTGCCTTCCGGCAGCTGGACGCTGACATTCTCTGGTAGAAGAGGGAGGAAGGGCAGGCGGGTGGGGTAGGAGGGGCCCTTTCATCTGAGCTCTTTTGGATTCGCGTGATCCTTCTTCAGGATAATTCTTACTGGGTTTGCAAGCACAGATGCCGTAGCAGGGCAGATGCCACAGCCGCTCTGGTTAAACGAATTCATGTATTGAATGACTACTGGGCACTTACAATGCTGCAGGAAGTGAGCTCTGGGGTTGGTGCTGGGCTTCTGACAATGGAAGCAAGGGGCCCTGATCTTGCCTGACCTTCCCTCCCTGCTACGTCTCCATCCTCGGTGCTTTAGAGAGCACAGAACTATTCACTCATTCTTTCACCCTTTCGCTCATTCAGTCGATCCTCCAATGCATTCAGTAAATACTCATTGCTCTCCTCCTGAGAGCTAAAAATACGGGAGCGGCAATACAGGAGACGCCCAATGCCACACTTCCATGGGTCTAGTGACAGGAGACTCATAAAAAACCCATAGATAGATAAAATTTTATATTTACTTAGAAAGATTATAAATTATATTTTATATACAAATCGTATGTATATCTATAGTATATATAAGTTACACACACACAGACACACACACACACACACACACACAAAATTTCAAATAGTCTTAAGGTCTACGCAGCGAACCAACCAGGCCCAGGTAATAGACTGACTGGCGTGGGGCCCCCACATTAGTTCAAGTGGGCAGGAAAGGCCTCTCTGTGGCACCTAAGCTGAAATCTGCACACCAAGGAACCAGCCAGCCACCTGAAGCTCAGAGGGAGGGATGTTCCAGGCAAAGGGCCTAGCAGGTGCCAGAGCTGTGGGCAGAAAGGAGCTTCGCACGTTCAAAAAGCAGGAAGGATGGTGTGGCTGGGGCAGGAGGAAAGACAGGCTGGAAAGAACCATACAGATCCAGCTAACCCAGAATTAGCCCAGGGGAAGAAATGTAGTCATCAGTGTGTGCAAAGCCATAGTCACAAGAAGTGCTAGGACCGTGAGGTCTGCAGGGCTTGGAGAGATCTTCAGGAGGAGGGTAATCTGGGCAGGGTGGTGAGCACAGGCCACCCTGAGAAAGCAAAGCTTGGGATGCAATGTGAACAACGAGCTGGGGGTAACCAGGCAATGGACGGGAGCGAAGAAGAGTGTTCCAGGCAGAAGGAACAGCATGTGCCAAGGTCCTGGGGAAGCAAGGGTATGGTGGGTGTGAGTGACCAAAAGGAAGCCAGAGTGGCTGCCCAAGGGTAGGGGCATGACAGGAGAACAGAGACATAGGCAGGCGCCTGTCCACTGAGGGCCTCACACAAAGACATAAAGTTTGGGTCTTGAGAATGGTAGGGAGCCTTTAAACAGGGACACTTGAAACATAATCTTGTCATTCTCTCAAATATATTAATTTATCCAACGAACATTTACTGGGCACCTGCATGTACAAAACATCGTTCCAGGCACGGTGAGGATGGGGAAGATGCCCTGAACACTAGGTCTCTTAGAGGACAGTGGAGCAGGCAGGTGTGTTAGCAAGAGCTGATTGTAGAAGAAAGAGCCCTAACTTGGGTGTTGTTGGCAAGGGCTCAGCTCCCAGCTCTGTCCCTCACTGAATCTCCCAGAGTTCCTTAAGGATGGCGACTAGGTTGAATCATCTTGGGTCCCCAGCACCTGGCATACAGGAGGATCGACAAACCTAGAAAGACTACCTCATTTTGGATAATATCAATAAGGCCTTCCATTGGGTTAGTGCTGCATCATCCTTAAAGACCTTTGGGGGTGCCTGGGTGGCTCTGTCGGATAGGCATCGACTTCGGCTCAGGTCATGATCTCACAGCTCATGGGTTCAAGCCCCTCATCAGGCTCTGACAGCTCAGAGCCTGGAGCCTGCTTCAGATTCTGTCACCCTCTCTCTCTGCCCCTCTCCCACTCGTGCTCTGTCTTTGTCTCTCAAAAATAAACAAATGTTAAAAAAAAATGTTTTTGTTATTTTATTTTCATACCATTCCTGTGAGATGGATTCAGGATCAGCTACATAATTTCTGGAGCCCAGTACAAAATGCAAATGTGGGGCTCTCTGGGCAAAAATCTGTAAGGATTTCAAGATAGTGACTGCAGAGCATTAAACCAGGAACGGGATCGTTGTAAGCACCGGGTCCTGGGGGGACTGCACATCCACGAAGCCAGCCCTGGGCAAACTCGATGTTACTCATTTTACAGGCGAGAAGACTGAGGCACAAGGTAAGGGGGGACTGCCAGTGCCACTCAGCTAGCAACGAAAGGGCAAGCCGCAAAATAAACCCAGGTCAGAGGCAAGGCCGGCCTGGTTTCCGCTCCGAGGGGTTGAGGTGTTCCTAGAAGAGCCATTCTAAGCATCTATTTTAAAATCAGTATAGACAAAGAAGCGGAACGTGCAAACGTGCAGGACACTGCCCGGCGGGAAACCTCTCAATGGGCCCCGTTGCTCTCAGAACAGAGTCCAAAGGCTTGGACTGAGGTACGGAGTCCTTTCGTGGTCTGAGCCCTGATTAAAATTCTCCAGCTGCACCACCCACCTCTGCCCCCTCCCTTAAAATGTGCTTTCCAACCACACACACCCACACACCTTCTTGCAATTTCCCAGCTGGGCCTGACTCCCTCGGGCCTCCGAGCCTTTTCTTACATGATTCCCTCTGCTCGAAATTCTTTGTTACAAAGGGCGACTTCAAGTTAGCCAGCTGAGGAATGGGGGGGAGCAGCATGAGGAAAGGCATCTGAGGCAGAGGAAAAAATCACAACTAGTGTGTCTGCGTGCTTAGAATTGCCACCCATCCATCTATTCATCCGTCTTTCCTTCCATCTATCCACCGTCCATTCATCAATCCTTCCATCTGTCTACCCCTGCATACACGCATCCATCCCTCCGTCCTCCCGTCTTTCCATCCTTCCTTCCACCCATCCATTTACCCATTCATCCAGCAACGACTCACTGAGCCACTGAGCCCCGTGTGCTATGCGCCAGGTATTATGTTAGACACTGGGGATCCAGAGATGAATGAGCCACACTATCTGCCTCCAAAGAGCTCATCGTCCAGTGGCTAGACAACAAGTGTTACCCATCGCCCAAATCCCCAATTTCATAACCTGTGAGAATCCAGACCCCCTCCCCACAATTCATGCAAATTCTTGCTTCCTCCTGACCCTGTCTGCATTCCTGCCAATAAGGCCAATATGGCCTTGAGCCAGTTGGGAGGAGGCCCCAGGCTCCTCTACCATGCTCCACAAGAAAGACAATTCTAGTGGTTTTATAGATTTGATGACTTTATTGTAGACCTGAGGAGTTCCGGTGAAGGATTATGTCCCACACTCTACAGTCATCTTGCCAGTTTCCCCCAATAACCCTCCACTTTCCAAAATCCCAAGCTATGAGCATGGGACCCTCCCCAGCGCACAGGCCCCTGGGAGTGTCCTCTAGTTCTCTGAGATACCCAGGACAGTTGGCTGTCCCCAGCATCTGGTGACTATCACGTGCTCCAACTTGGCACACACACAAATAGACCACTAGGATACAGGCAGTGGCAAGCACCACAGCAGGGTGAGTTCAGGATGCCCATGCAAGGTAGCACAGACGAGGGCTAGGTTCTGGGAGGGACCCCAGGGTAAAAAGGGAGATGGGAAGAAGCTATTTCAAGCAGAACAAATGACAAGGACAGAGAAGCCAGAGAGGCATGGTGCTTCGGGGGTGCACAAAAATGGGCCAGCAGGGCTGGAGAATGAAGTCCGCAGGGGTGGCAAGAGAAACACCAGAGAGGTGGACGACGCAAGGCCAGAAAGCTCAGGTGGCCATGCTAAGGACTGTGGACGTTAAGCTATGACTGCAGAGCTGCTGATGCTGAGAGACCTTAAACTTAGACGTGACACGATGAGAGAGTCTGGCAAGAGTGGAGGGGTTGGGTATGGGGCCACTCAACTGTGGGAGGCTCAGGCTCGGGGCCAAACCCCCTGCAAGGCAGCCATTCCTTCCCCTCCCTGGGAGTAGGGACCGCACGGGGTCAATCCTAGGGACACAGTGTTGTGATAAAGACAGGCAGGCAGAGCCCCAGGCCGGCCTTCCTTTTTTCAGGGAGGCTTCGTGTCCACTCTCTTCTCCAACAACTCCTCTTGGAGATTCGTTATCAGACCAAAAACAGAGTCTGCAAGATCCTTGGACGGCCAGGACCCGGCAGAAGGATTCAAAGTACTTTTCAAACGTCTTCGGGTCAGCAAAACCTCAAACACACTTTTTCCAGAGTTCTTTCCTACACTCCACACCCCCACTGCCATTGCACTGCTACTTAATTGGAAAAGCCACACGGAGCTCAAAGGGAAGGGAATCAGCCTGGTCCCAGTTCACTCACATCTGAATCCTCAAACAGGCTGTTTTGAAAGAGACAGAGGACTTTCCAAGACACCTCTGCAGGCTCCCTTGGACACAGTCTTGTTTTGAATCAGGAAATTGTATTTTGCCAGAACTTTATGTTCAAGTTCAATATTAATCTCAGAACCCACGAAATGTGAGTGGGTTCTAAATTTGGAAAAACATGTTCTTCAAGCTCTCCCCAAAGCATTCCTTCAGCTATTGACTTTGGAGACAACTTCTCTATACCGTGTGGTTCTCCGAAGCCGGCTCCGAATGACACACTGAGGCTTGGAACACACACACAAGGTGCTTTCTTGGCAGATCAATGTATCAATAATCAGCTTTGGGGGAGCTCTGCAGAGGAATCCAATGCACAGCCAGCTTCCTTTCTCGGCAAAGCTGCGGGGTTGGGTCCTGTTTCCATGCAAGACGTCTGCCCTGACTTAAACTTTGACTCCCTACCAGTGTCTTTCCTGAGCTATTTGCACTGTGAACATAGCGCCTAAAAAGATTTATTAAAAAAAAAAAAAAAAACTGAGTGTCATTTTTAGAAAGGCGAGACACCCAACACATCCTACTCTGAGTAGATTTCTTTGACGGCTTGTGATGTTGCCTGAATGGTAAATATACCCTCAGACTCCGAGTAAATAGTCCATGGCATGTAACTAGGGTATAAAAGAGGAAATTTTACACAACGTGGCCACAGACGCCTTGTCATTTCCCAGAAAATTAGAGGGTCTTCCAGTGACCCTGTAAATTTATCACACGAGTATTCTTCCACGACTTCAGGAACAGATGGGGCCTGTTCTGATAATGTTTTCCAATCCCCATAGATAACATGCTGGGGGTGGCAGGGAGAGGGGGAGGGCAGGACAGAGGGCCGGCGCCCCCAGGAGCGGGAAACCAGAGCGCATGCCGGCGGCCCCGCGCCCTATGCCTCTGCTGTCTGAAAGACACTTTGTTAGCAGCGAGCATTTCGTTTTTGAAGGGAAGCTGTAAGGCATCTGTGGGAACGCTCGTCCCTGCATCTGGTAACCCCTCGCTAAAGCTCCAAGAGTTAAAGGATTAGCTGAAAGAGATACCCAAACCCGGAGGGCGGGCTGGACCCAAAAGCGAGGGGCTGCAAGGGGTCTCGAAAGGCAGCCCCTGCCTCCAGAAAGGATCCCCAGGGGTTCTGAAATCAGAGGGAGATTTCACAACCTCCCTACCAACTAACTCCTTCCAGCGTTTCGGTGGAGAGAGATCTATGCAAATCAGCATCTTCCCTGTGGCGGCCGTTGGTTCGCTTTAAACCAGGTCCTTCCGCCGCTAATAATAATCGCTAATATTGACTGAGGGATTCCCAGGTGCCCGGCACTGTGCAGAGCACTTCGTGGTTTTATTTCATCTGAGCCGCGCCACCCTGAATGCAAGGGGAGGCAAACGAGGCTTAGACAGGTCCCGACCCACCCATGCCCCAAAGGTAAGGATTGGCAGGAAACTCAGTCTGACGCAGGCGCAGGGGTCTGCGTGCGGTGCGCGGTGGATTCGTCACCCGTGACATGGAGCTAACAATAGCGGCGTGATACCAGGTCCCGTTTCATCACGGTTTCTCCCACGGCTCTGCTTTCCAGCTCTCGCTTTTCCTTCGTCCCTTCAACAGTGTTCCTGAGCACGTACTGTGTATGTCCCTGCCATACAGACTTTCAGTCAGGGCCTTTCTAATGAGACCGTCCATTGCCTTTTCACAGCTGGCTTTCCCACTATTATCATGCCTTTAACAAGCATCTCATTGGGCCACTTGTCTGTTTTACAGAAACTAACTATACCTGTTTTGTGCTTTGCTGTTCACAAAGACCTGTCATACAGACTGACTTGGATGTGATCCTTATGACAACCAGAAGAGAAAAACAGGATATAATTTTTCCTCCATTTGACGCACAATGAAAGTGAAGCCCAGGCATTTTGAATGAATGCTGGAGCCAGGATGCAGAGTCAGATCTCCTGAGGGCTACACCTGAACGCTTTCCACTACAGCACGCCAGGTGAACTGGGACACTGCCCCTGGGAGTTCACCATCTAAAATAGGCAGGAGTGCTGGGGCGCCTGGGAGGCTCAGTCAGTTGAGCATTGGACTTCAGCTCAGGTCATGATCTCACGGCTCGTGAGTTGGAGCCCCGCGTCGGGCTCTGTGCTGCCAGCTCAGAGCCTGGAGCCTGCTTCCAATTCTGTGTATGTCTCTCTCTCTCTGCCCCTCCCCTGCTCACACTCTGTCTCTCTATCTCTCAAAAATCAATAAACATTAAAAACAATTTTTTAAATAAAATTAAATAAAATAGGCAGGGGTGGGGGCGCCTGGGTGGCTCAGTTGGCTAAGCATCCAACTTCGGCTCAGGTCGTGATCTCGACCTGACCTGCATCAGGTTCTGTGCTGACAGCTCAGAGCCTGGAGCCTGCTTCAGATCCTCTGTCTCCCTCTCTCTCTGCTCCTCCCCCACTGGCTCATGTTCTCTCTCTCTCTCTTTCTCTCTCTCAAAAATAAACATTAAAAAAATTTTAACATAAATAAATAAATTAATTAATTAATTAAAATACGCAGGATTGGTAAAGCATGCCAGCCCAGAGAGGCAGGGTCACATGGTCAGTGAAGTGTACCACTTCAGCCCAGGTCATGATCTCACAGTTCGTGAGTTCGAGCCCCGTGCTGGGCTCTGTGCTGACAGTTCAGAACCTGGAGCCTGCTTTGGATTCTGTGTCTCCTCTCTCTGCCCCTCCCCAGACACTCACCCTCTGTCTCTGTCAAAAATAAATAAAAACTTAAAAAAAAATTTTTTTTTTAAATTTTTTTTTCAACATTTTTTATTTATTTTCGGGACAGAGAGAGACAGAGCATGAACGGGGGAGGGGCAGAGAGAGAGGGAGACACAGAATCGGAAACAGGCTCCAGGCTCCGAGCCGTCAGCCCAGAGCCCGACGCGGGGCTCGAACTCACGGACCGCGAGATCGTGACCTGGCTGAAGTCGGACGCTTAACCGACTGCGCCACCCAGGCGCCCCAAAATTTTTTTTTTAAAAAAAGAGAGAGCTCTAGCTGGGGACCCAGAGGAAGAAAGCTAACTAGAACCAGCCGTCAGGAGATGCGGTTCTCTTCTCCATTCTGCCACTTAACTACCTGTGCCACCTGCAACAAATCACTTTACTATCTTCAGTTTCCCCACCTACCTGGTGAAGGACTTTCCCGGTTCTAAAGCTGAAAGTCCCACGTCCCAGAAACACGATCCCAGGAAAAGTGGCATGGCTGATCGCCCTGATTAGGTCACCACCCCCTTTTTAAAATTCTACGATCTCACCCATCATTCTCCAAACTTTGCCACTCGTGTTATCACCCTCATGTGTTTTGCCAAAACTGGGTTTTACCAATGGTAAAATCACTCAGATACATTTATTTCAAACCGAATATTTTACATCATGGCTGCAGCAGTCAGGATAGGCCAGGTTCGCTGGGGCAACAGAGCACCCCGCAAAACACGGCTGAGAAGACACCATCAAGAGCACTACAGCCGTAAAAGCAAACCAGCATCTCATGTGAAGGAAACATTAAAATAAATGAAAATAAAGCAATTGTCACTTGACAGCGGGTCTGGTGGAAGCCTCTCTCTGGCCCTAGGAACCTGCTCGCTCTTCGTTCACAGGAAAGATTAGTACAAGTTTGTCTCCTTTCCATAAACACTGTTGAAAACGAGGTAAGCTGCTCACTCTGTGACTTAATGTTATTTAACGTCTTGTCCCTCTACCAGTTAAAATCATCTCCCACGCCACTAGCAGAGGACATCGCCTGTGCTGGGAAAGAATCAGAGTGTGAAGGTGAGAGGGCAAGGGTCAGATCATGCACCCACATGCCCGAGGACCCTTCCCTCCAAAGCAGCTCTTACCCCTTTGTTAACCCGGAACCAGAGAGCCCACCAGCTGAGAGCGGACCCCGCCCCCCCAAACCTTTCTTTTATCAGGAATCCCTACCTTTCCCTGGCGCCTGCCTAGAGAGGACTAGAAGGGACCAAGAAACAGAAAGAGTGCCCAAGAGAGGTCCTTGTTCCTGCAAGAATTTCAACAGAGCAAAGACAGGCAGCAGCAAAGGACCTGTGACTTTTAGATCCCAACAAGGTTTAGGCAGTTCCCCCCCAACAGACTAAGAAATGACTGTAAATTCTCATTGTGGGGCTGACATTCCACAGGCCCATGTCACTGGCATTTCTTCCAAAGCCAAAGAGTGCAAAAACTGGTTTGTCACCTAAGATGGGTCACCCAGACTAATGCCAAGTTGGCCACAAGGGAGCCCTTCCCCACTATCCACGGCCTTGCCTTAGCCACCGCCTCAATTCCCTGAATGCTGTTCACTTTCTCCTTTCCAGGACTGACCTGTCACCCAGCTGGGCCACCTCATCCACTCTCGGGCTTCCAGTGCCATCTCTGGCCAATGACTCCCAATCTCTAACACCAGCCCAGCCTATCCGTGCACTGCAGACCCGACCCATACCCCCACTTGGACGGATCCGCAGGACCTCAAACTCAACAAGTCCAAGATTGAACAGTGCTCTGCCCCAAACCTGTTTCCCTCCAACATCCATTCCTTTGCTCAAACTCAAAGCCTGGGAGTCATCTACGATTCCTCTCTCTCCCTTGACCCCACCCCCCGCCCCACATCCAACCCTGTGAAAGGATTTTATCACTTAAGTGTTTGTAGAATCCCCTTCTCCACCTTTCCCACCCTCCTGCAGATTGCCCGCATCTCTCCCCCAGCCTACGACGGAGACTCCTAACTGGTCTTCTAGGGTCACCTTTCTTCTCTCTAGTCTCCAATCCATGTCACAGCTACAATATATAATTTAATTACACGTTTTGAAATATATAAATCTCATTACCTTATTTTCCTTCAACTATATCCTATAACCTTGTAATGAATCCTTAAATCCCTAACATGGCTATGCAGGCTCTAGACGGCCCACCCTCCTTACCTCTGTAGGTTCACCTCAACTCACGGTCCCTGCTCTGTTCTCATTCCGGCCCTACAGGGCTCCCTCCTCTTCTCTTCACCTTTAGAGACTTGCAAGAGCTTGGAACAGGCCATCTTCCCCCTCTCTGCCTCACTTCCTCCTGCTCCTTCCTAACCACTCAGCTTGGATGGCAAGCTGGGAAGCCTACCCTACCCCCCACACACCCCCATATAAACACCTGAGCTTCTCCTGCACAATGCTTAGCATCACAGCACTTCTTGTCCCTTAGCCATTCCCCATCAGGCTGCACCCTCCACGGAGACAGGAACCCACCGATGTCCCCACACCTAGTACACTTACAAGGGTAGAGCAGGTGCTCTGTAAATATTTGGAGACTTGAGTGATAACTATAAGAATCACCCCCAAGCCGTTTGAAAACCCCCACCCATACTCCTCTTGGTGCACCTTTTAAAGAAAAACTCAATGGCATGCACTCTGGTCTTAGAGAACATGGTATCTGGTAACACCACTGGGAACGCTGACAAAAATGTGGCCGTAGTGGGTTCACCCAGCTCTCAGGAAGGAGCAGTACCGAGTCATGCTGCATCATGCACAGGAAGAGCCTCAGCTGGTGCCGGCCGCGTGGGGTGTCCTGAGCCTCTGGTCTTGGGTTTCTCTTCCTAGAGTATTTATAGCCATCCGGAGAAGCCGGCTGGCTTCATTAATTGTAAGCGTATGTCCACCCAAAGCAGCTATATACGCTGAACGTATTGAATACCAGGCCTTATATGGGCATCCCTCGTTGCTTTATATGTTGTTAATAAGTGACGTGAAGTGGATGGCTGAGGCAGAATGCCAAACGTTTGCCTTCCCCTGTCATCTGAAAGGCGCAAGTTTGTTGTTGGTTTGGGGTATTGTTTGTTTTTAATGGAATGCCTACTTTTTAAATGAAAAAGAGGGATTTGCGAGGCCCACAGACATCTGATGAACCCTATGGGGACAGACACCCAGTTCAGAAGGGGCAGCAAGGAACGCAGATTCTGGACGCAGCGTCTTAAACAGGTAGTAAGCAACCGTGCCAAGCACCATTCCACGCAACTGCTTGGGCTCATCCATTCTCACCACAGCTCCACGATGTGGGTGCTGCTATTATCCCCATTTTGCAAATGAGGAAGCCAAGGTTCGGGGAGGTTAAGTGAATGGCCCACTTAGTAAGCAGCAGAGGCAGAACTGGAACCCAGGGAGCCTGGCTCCAGAGTCCAGAAGGAGGGGGGCCCCCACGGGGATGCGTTCGGTCCAAGTCAAAGTCAAGCCGGGAGACCCACCTCCGGAGGACTCAGACCCCACCCTGCTTTGGCCTTTACTCTCTCGAAGTCTCCAGCACGGCCCTGGCCTCAAGGAGCACACCGCTTTACGGTAGCGTGAACGAGCAAATAAGTGTGCAGTGCCACGTGAGGGATCCAGGGGCCAAGGATCGGGCTGCCCAAGCAGCGGGGGCGGGTCCTCCAATCCTGCTCCCCGTCCGCATCTCTGCTCTGGTTGCCAAGTTCTGTGGTCGTGGGCAGATCAGTTTCTCCTTCTGAGGCTCCACTTCCAAATCTATAAAATGGAGACGATGACGACGATGGGGATGATGACGCCACTTCCTACCTCACAAGGATGGCGTAGGGATTAAGTGAGAAAAAGCCTGCAAAGCATTTAGGACAGGGAATGTGTTCGATAAACACTGGCTATTATTATTTCTAGCAGAGAGCTTCGGGTCATCACCATTTGTCCACTCCCAAACACAGATCAAGCACCTCCTAACGGTGTAGCAGGCACGGCGCCAGTGCTGGGCAAACCAAGAATGAGATAACGCCCAGGCCTGCCATGAGGGCATTGTTCAGAAACGCTGTGATACAGCCACAGCGGGAGAGGGGGCAAGGAGGGTGGCAGTCCTGGGTCCTTGCAGAAGGAATAAGAGAAGGTGCCATGGAGGAAAGTGACAAGGATGCTTGGAAATGGGGTGAGGTTGTTTCCTGCGCGTGCAAAAGCACCGCAAGGGGCCCGCTTCAGGGTATATTCCATTTGCAAGTCAGGGGGCTTGAGGACGGGTGGCCACTGCCCACAGACGGGAACCGGGTTCCGGGCAGGTAGCCCTGATGTTGTGAAGTCTTCTGTGTCTCCAGATTCAGCCTGAGACAAAGGAACAACTAAACATCTAAGCAGGAATGTAACTGAATTTTGTTTTCTTTTTGGTGCCCTATTATTTGCCTGTTAGCCAGCCCCAGGATGAGACTGAATTTATGTCTCACCAAAGAGGCACCAGAAAGGGAAGAAGGGAGAGAGAAGGGAGAGGGGGAGATTATGCAGGGTGGTTTTTTGTTTTTTGTTTTTTTCTTTCAAAGTGTCTCCTCTGTAGAATCCTGCTGCTCTGTCTCCGGGGAGCGGGTTCGCCCTCCAGAAAATATGACACTTTATTTCCTGCCCTTGTTTGTTAACACACCCCATTACCATCCATCTCAGTTTCAAGTAACTGCCAGCCGGCATTAACGCCCTCCTCCTCGCCCAGGCAGAAAATAGAAAAGGAAGAATTCAGCAGATTTTCCCCCCAGGCACCCTCGGCGGCACCGAGATAGCCAGAGCAGAAACCACAACTGGATTCTCAGTCCTTCAGCCCAGGAATGCAAAGGACGGGGCCGGGTTAACCACCTTCTGCATTTTCCTGCAGAGAGAGTCGGCTTGTTATTTCGGTCGTCTGGGCTCCCTTCTCTGCTCCGAAGACAGATACATTAATTAATTTTTTTTTTTTTTTTTTTTTTTTTTTTAACCTTAGGCAGGAGATGTTGCAAACTGTCAGGAACTGTCAGCGGGCGCCTGCCCCAATCAGGTAAGCGGCCCCCGGCGCCTGCGGCGGAGACACACTGACCCCTAGTGGCCGGCTGGGCCCTCGCAGCCCCTGCACCCCGCCCCCGCTCCTGACTGGGGCCAATAGCTCCTTCCTCCCCGCAGCTCTGAGTGGGCTGGGGTTGGCGGGTGCCCCAGAGCACACACGCGCACACGCAGACGTACAAACAGATACACGTGCACACAGACATATATACACGCAAACATACAGACACAGACATACACACCAATGCACACACAGACACACACAAAGACACACACAGACATACACACACCCCCTTCACGTCCAATTTCTTCTCCTTTTCCAATTACATGGAGCGTGGATTTCCTAAGAACCTTCAGGGCGCTGACCTTGGGCTTCAGATAAGGCCTGCTTGTCTGGTGTTGAGGAGTTGAGGGAAAGACAGACAGGGCGGCCGCAGGACTCAGGCCTGAGAGGGAGGAGGGGAGCCGGCATCCATGGAGGCTTTTTCCCACCAGAGCCTCACAACAGCTCCAATGTGCAGATTTGGAAAGTGAGGCTCTGACCATCAAATGGCTTGCCCAGGCGACAGAGAGAATGTGATTGTATTTATTTGAATAAGCTGATATTTACATAGCACCTACCTGCCAGGCATGCTTCTAGTGATTTCCCTGTATTAAAACTACCCATACTGAATCCTCATCACAACCCTATGAGGTAAATACTACTGTTATATCCATTTCACAGATAAGGAAACTGAGGCACAGAAAGGTGAAGTAACCAGTGAGTGGTGGCTCCAGCATCAGGCCGAAGCAGTCTGGCTTCAGAGGGCTCTCAGCCACCACACGGGGCTGCCTGTACCCAGGATGCCACCTGGTAAGAGGGTGGCCAGGATTCTAAACCCCAGCCCTGCCCCGTACTTCCTTGATCCCCTAAGGAAAAAGTGCCGCAGCCACAGGAGAGTGAGCAGTCGTTGTCACTGCCTCGGAGGGAAGACGCCTTGTGGAGAAGGGGTACTGAGGCTCCTGGAAGTCACAGACCTTGTCGTTCACCTCCACAGCCTCATGCCTGGCATACAGGGGGTGCTGGACCTCGAAGGAAGGTTCAAGGAAGGTGGGAAGACAGGAGGGAGGCTAAGAGGGCTGCGTGAACCATGTTGCTGGGGTGGCATTCTCCACCACGACCCCCGCCATAAGGTATTTTCAAACACACCCACGCTCTTCTTTGGCCAGCGCACGGGGCTTAGCAGGGCCACCCTCCTGGGATTACTACCATCTAAAATGTATGTGTCCCTCTGTATTTTATGTCACTTGAGCTTCAGAGCAGCCCCACGAGGTAGGAATCACCAGCCCCACTTTTCACATGAGAAAACGGAGGCCTTTTCCAAATGGGCTAAGTCACTTGTCTGAAGTTTCCCAGTACGGAGAGCCCTGGCCCCCCAGGCTCCCTGACTCTGAGGCTCACATCCTCCCATGATGCTGTCACTGCCTGCCAGCATCCCCACAGAGGGAAAGCCCAGGCTCCCGGCCCCCACCCCTGTAGCCCTGTCCTTCTCTCAAGCAGCTCCTTGAACTGGCTGGCTTGTTCCTGTCTTAGGACCTCTGCCCTGGCCATTCCCTCAGCCTGGAATGCTCTTCCTGTACAGGGATCCTCATGCGGTTGGCTCCTTCCTGTCATTCCGGTGTCAGCTTAAGTGTCACCTCCTCCAAAAAGCCTGCCTTGTCCATCCAACCTAAAATAGCCTTCCAGTCACTCTCTATTGCATCACTGTTTTATTTTCTTCCCAGCACCCATTAATCTCTGGTAATTTTCTTGCTTAGTTACTATTGTTAGTCTCATCTCACGTACAAAGTAAGGGCTATCAGTTACACAGCACAGACCCACCCTGTGCCTCGCAGGGTCCCCGGGGCTTTACACACAGTAGGTTCTTTAGTCTCCACAGTCATCCTGTACTGCAGGTTCTGTTACAATCCTCATTTTACAGAAGAGGAAACTGAGGCAGGAGAGGTTCAGACACTTGTCCAAGAGTCTACCCTTGGTAAGCTTTGCTTCTAGCACATCAGAAACATCAGCCCTTCAACAACTGAGGTTTTCATTTGTTTGTTTGTTTGTTTATTTTAAATGTTATTTTATTTTTGAGAGAGACAGAGACAGAGCGTGAGCAGGGGAGGGACAGAGAGAGAAGGAGACACAGAATCTGAAGCGGGCTCCAGGCTCCGAGCTGTCAGCACAGAGCCCGACGCAGGGCTGAAACCCACGAACTGTGAGATCAGGACCTGAGCCATGGTCGGACGCTTAGCCAAATGAGCCACCCAAGCACCCCAACAACCCAGTTTTTAAATGGGCCAAAGACTTAGTTCTCCAAGGAAGATCTACAAATGGCCAACAGGCACCTGAACAGATGCTCAACATCATTAGTCAGGAGGCAAATGCAAATCAAAACCATAATCAGATACCACTTCACACCCTCTCAGCTGGCTGTAATCCCAAAAAAATAAAAAAAGAAGAAGAAGAGGAAGGAAAATAACAAGTGTTGGCAAGGACGTGGAGACATTGGAACCTTGGCACACTGCTGGTGAGAATGAAAAATGGCACAGCCCCTGTGGAAAAGTTGGGTGGTTCCTCAAAAGTTCAAGATAGAATTACCATAGGACCCTGCAATTCTACTCCTAGGCATATACCCAAAAGAAGTGAAAACAGCTATTCAGACCTTGCGCACGTATGTTCCTGGTGGTACTATTGACAATAGCTGAAATATGGAAGCAACCCAAATGTTCGTCAACTGATGAATGGGTGAACAAAATGTAGTCTATCTATATGTACAATGAATAGGACTCAGCCATACAAAGGAGTGATACATGCTACAGCATGGATGACTCTTAAAAATATATGATACGTGGGGCGCCTGGGTGGCGCAGTCGGTTGGGCGTCCGACTTCAGCCAGGTCACGATCTCGCGGTCTGTGAGTTCGAGCCCCGCGTCAGGCTCTGGGCTGATGGCTCGGAGCCTGGAGCCTGTTTCCGATTCTGTGTCTCCCTCTCTCTCTGCCCCTCCCCCGTTCATGCTCTGTCTCTCTCTGTCCCAAAAATAAATAAAAAACGTTGAAAAAAAAATTAAAAAAAAAAAAAAAATATATATGATACGTGAAAGTAGCCAGACACAAAAGCCATATATTGTATCATTCCGCTTACATGAAATGTCCAGAATTGGTAAATCCAGAGAGAGAACAGACTGTGAGTTGCCAGAGGCTGGAGAAAGAGGCAAATAAAAAGTGACTGCTTCATGGGTACAGGGTCTCATGTGGGGATCATAAAATGTTCTGGAACTAGGGTGATGGTTGCACAATATTGTAAATGTACTAAATACTACTAAATTTTATGCTTTAAATTTATTAAAATGGTGGATTTGATGTTACATGAATTTTATAGCTTTTTTTAAGAGTCAGCCTTTCTCAGGATGCCTGGGTGGCTCAGTCAGTTGAGCATCTGACTTTGGCTCAGGTCATGATCTCACAGTTTGTGGGTTCGAGCCCTGCATCTGACTCTGTGCTGACAGCTCAGAGCCTGGAGCCTGCTTTGGATTCTGTGTCTCCCTCTCTCTCTGCCCCTACCCTGCTCACACTGTCTCTCTCTCTCTCTCTCTCTCAAAAATAAAAAAATAAACGTTAAAAAAATAATTAAAAAAGAATCAGCCTTTCTCTCTCTTTTTTTTTTAAGTTTATGTATTTATTCTGAGGGAGAGAGTGTGAGGGGGGAGGGGCAAAAAGAGAGGGAGGCAGAATCCCAAGCAGGCTCCACTCCAGCAGCACCGAGCCCAAGGCGGTGCTCAAACCCACGAACCATGAAATCATGACCTGAGCCAAAATCAAGTCAGATGCTTAACCAACTAAGCCATCCAGACGCCCCTCTGTGTTTTTCCTCTCTTGCGCCACAGGGCCTCAAACAGTGTGAGGTGCACAGTAGGCCCTCAGAACATACTTGTCAGAGGAATGAGTAAAATGGATCAGAGCCCAGGCCTACCAGCTCTTGGTCTTGGGTTCTTTCCAAAATGGCAGGAAGCTCCAGAAAGCTCCTGGAGGCTCTAACTCAATGGTTCACAAACTCTTGGGTACATCAGAATCACCTGGAGGGCTCACTAAAACACAGATCACTGTGCCTCAACCCCAAGTTTCTGATTCAGAAAGTCTAAGTGGGGCCTGAAAGTTTGCATGTCTGACAATTTCCTGCTGGCCCTTGGGGGCCACACTTTAGGAACAACTGCCCTGTGCTACCATTAAACTGCAAGAGAAGAACTTTTACACAGCCAGGATAGAGGAAAGGCAGGGCCCACATTTAATTAGAAGAGAGAAAGATCTGAACCACCTGAAAACTGAGCCACACAAAAAAATGAGTAGTCCATTTTAATCAGTTGAAAAAGCTCTGAAGCAGAGACTTGTTTTCTATCAGATGAGTTCACAAGTTTGAGGAGAATGTTAACTGTTCTGAGATTTACTGGCTACCTACTTGGGGCAGACATTCTCCCTCTCTCTTCAGAGGTGAGGTCACCCTGACTTTGTGGAAGCTCCTCAAACAAACCAGCTCATTCCCCACCTCAGGACCTTTGCACTTGCTGCTGCCTCTGCCTGCAACAACACTCCCCATCTGCACCCTCACCTTTCCCTACTTCTCATCCCCTCTCCATCTTTTCTTATCCAGGTAATCCTTTCACAATCATTGAAAGCACCCCCTCTAAGAACCCTTCCCTGACAAGTCATACTAGCTCAGGAACTTAAGGATAGTTTAACATTAGGGAAATTTATTATTACATTAATGCTATTACAAATAATATTGTCATTTCAATTAATGCAAAAGAGCATTTGAAAAATTAAATACCTGTTTATCATTTTTTTTCAAACTAGGAACAGAAGGGAACTACCCCAACCTGATAATAGCTTTCTACCAAAAACGTACAGCAATCATATTTATTCCCTTTAAAGAAAGAAATTAAAAAGAAAAAGAAAGAGAGAGAGAAGGAGTAAGAGAAAGAGAGAGAGAGAGGGAAGGAGGAAGGGAGGAAGCAAGGGAGAAAAAAGAAAGACAGGAATGAAGCAAGAAGACACATTATTATGACATCTACTTAACACTGTTCTTGGGGCACCTGGGTGGCTCAGTTGGTTAAGCATCTGACTTCAGCTCAGATCATGATCTCACAGTTCATGGGTTCGAGCCCCGCATCGGGCTCTGTGTTGACAGGTCAGAGCCTGGAGCCTGCTTTGGATTCTGTGTCTCCCTCTCTCTCTGACCCTCCCCCACTCATACTATGTCTTTCTCTCTCTCTCAAAAATAAAAAAGTTAAAAATTTTTTTTCTAATTTACTCAACACTGTTTTAGAAGTCCTAGCTATAGCAATAAGACAGGAAAAACTAATAAGAAGTATAAGGATTGTACAAGAAAAAAACAGTACTGTATTGGACAATATTATTTTCTATATAGAGAATGCAATGAAATCTATAATATGTGAGAGACATTTATTTCATGTTTCTTCATGGTGGTAACTGCATTAGAATAACACCATTGTCCTCTCTTTGCTCTCTCATTCACCCCAAAAGAGTAATTTATTGGGTTTGGAGAAGGAACTCCATCTGCATAGCTCAGTACCTTCCTCTCCACTGTCTTGGGGAACAAGCCTGCCTCTAGGAAGCACTCATTCTCTGCTCCCCCATTCCAGGATTTTTACAAGGGCAGGGCCCATAGAAGATGCCTGTAGTTTTCCAGCTCTGTCTGTGACAGGACACATTTAATTCTGGAATGGAGTATTAAAGAGCCTGTTGTAGTATATATCTAATCTATATTTTCCAAAGAAACTTATTGGTAATAAAGGGGATCATTTTTATTCTGACTTCCTACATCTGCTTCTCAGTTTGTTCTAACCTTAGAAGAGAAGTAAAAGTCATATATAGTAATTATCTCAAAACCCCAAACTATAAGAATTAGTAAGAGATATCAGAGAGGTGGCTGGATATAACCAATATATAAAACTCAATTTTATTCCTATACATACCAGAAGAACCAACTAGAAAATGTAATTTTAAGAAAATTCTAGGGATGCCTGGGTGGCTCAGTCAGTTAAGTGCCTGACTCTTGGTTTTGGCTCAGGTCATGATCTTGTGGTTCATGAGGTCGAGCCCCGGGTCTGGCTCTGCGCTGACAGTGTGGAGCCTATTTGGGATTCTCACTCTCCCCCAGCCCCTCTCCTACTCACAAGTACGAGTGCGCACACATGCTCTCTCTCCCTCCCTCTCTCTCTCAAAATAAATAAATACTGAAAAAAAAAAGGAAAATTCTGTTTATAATTTTGGGTAGTATTGACATTTTAACAATATTTGTTCTTCCTATCCAGGAGCATGGAATCTTTTTCCTGTGTGTGTGTGTGTGTTTGTGTCCTCTTCAATTTCTTTCATATGCTTTCTATAGTTTTCAGTGTATAGATTTTTCTAACCTCTTTGGTTAGATTTATTCCTAGGTATTTTATGGTTTTTGGTGCAACTGTAAATGGGACTGATTCCTTGATTTCTCTTTCTGTCGCTTCCTTGTTGGTGTATAGGAATGCAACCGATTTCTGTGCGTTGATTTTATATCCTGCAACTTTGCTGAATTCATGAATCAATTCTAGTAGTTTTTGGTGGCATCTTTTGGGTTTTCCACATAGAGTATCATGCCATCTGCGAAGAGTGAAAATTTGACCTCCTCCTGGCCTATTTGGATGCCTTTTATTCCTTTGTGTTGTCTGATTGCAGAGGCTAAGACTTCCAATACTATGCTGAGTAACAGTGGCGAGAATGGACATCCCTGTCTTGTTCCTGACCTTAGGGGGAAAGTTCTCAGTTTTTCCCCATTGAGGAAGATATTAGTGGTGGGTCTTTCATATATGGCTTTTATGATCTCGAGGTATGCTCCTTCTATCCCTACTTTCTTGAGGGTTTTTATCAAGAAAGGATGCTGTATTTTGCCAAATGCTTTCTCTGCATCTATTGAGAGGATCATATGGTTCTTGTCCTTTCTTTTATTGATGTGATGAATCACGTTAATTGTTTTGCGGATATTGAACCAGCCCTGCATCCCAGGTATAAACCCTGCTTGGTCGTGGTGAATAATTTTTTTAATGTATTGTTGGATCCGGTTGGCTAGTATCTTGTTGAGGATTTTTGCATCCATGTTCATCAGGGAAATTGGTCTATAGTTCTCCTTTTTAGTGTGGTCTCTGTCTGGTTTTGGAATCAAGGTAATGCTGGCTTCATAGAAAGAGTTTGGAAGTTTTCCTTCCATTTCTATTTTTTGGAATAGTTTCAAGAGAATAGGTGTTAACTCTTACTTAAATGTTTGGTAAAATTCGCCTGGAAAGCCATCTGGCCCTAGACTCTTGTTTTTTGGCATATTTTTGGTTACTACTTCAATTTTCTTAATGGTTATGGGTCTGGTTATAATTTTGAAAGTCTTGCAAGGTACCTATAAACAATGCGGACCAAAGACGTGCACAGTCTTTGCCAAGAAAATTATAAAATTTTAATAATGGAAATTTTAAAATAGCCTAAATAAGTGAAGAGATAGACCATGCTCACAGGTAAGAAGATTTAATAATGTAAAGAGAGCAAGTCTTTCTCTTTTTTTTTTTTAATGTTTATTTATTTTTGACAGGGAGAGAGACAGAGCATGAGCAGGGGAGGGGCAGAGAGAGGAGGAGACACAGAATCCGAAACAGGCTCCAGGCTCTGAGCTGTCAGCACAGAGCCCAGAGAGCAAGTCTTTCTAAGTGGGGAGGCATCCCTTCTCTATTCTGGATGCCACAAACACTCTCTACCTTTTCCCTAAGTAAAAAGGTAAATAAAGGGAGAGAGACTTTATCTTGGTTAATGAAGTAATGCCCAAAAATCTTTTTAAGCAATAATAGCTACTTTTATGGGGTGCTTACTCTATAAAGGAATTATCACAATAAGGTTTTGAACTAGGTACTATTATTATTATTATTATTCCCATTTTACAGATAAGAACACTGAGGCCCAGAGAGGTCCATCAAGTTGCCCGAGGGCACACAGCTGGTCAGTGGTGGAGCCTGGGGTAGAATGCAGGCAGTCTGGCTCCAAGCCTGGATCCTGAACCACTGATCTCAGCCACTGTCAAGATAGTCCTGTCGTGCTGTTGCTCTCACTCACTGAGGAGCTGTTGTGAGCAGAGGGGAGGAGAAGGGGCAGCGAGATCACTGTGAACTGCAGAGCTCTAGACCCTTTGTCTCTGGGCCTCGGGGGTGCATGTCCTGGGTAAGCACATCCATCGTGTGTGTCAAGGGGAAGAGGTTAAAACCTGGGCTGTACACGACAGATGAAGAATCTCCTGTGGTCATAAGGGGAGCTTTTCTCCTGAGAAATGAACCACGCCCAGGGTTCCTAGAAGCTCAAGGAGGTCCCTCCTCTGCTCAGATAGAAGACCCTGGTTCCCTCTGGGTCCCCTGTATATTTAATTCTGTTCCAGTCCTTCTCTGTTTTCTGACCTGTTAGTCTCAGCCCCTTGCATCTGTCCCACACACACGTTCTCAGCTCCTACTTCTTAAAAAGCACCCTGAGAGGCAGGTGGCATGGTTCACTAGCGGCAGCTTCTGTCCGTGGCTGTTCTGCGTGCCCCAGGGCAAGTCCCTGTGTCCAGTGTCAGAGACCACGAAATGGGTCTGGCACCCAACTGATGCCCCACCTCGCGGGTGAGAGGTGCAATGTTGTCCCGGTAAAGACACATCCTGAGCCCTCAGGGAGCTCAGCTGAGAAAACCACTTAATCCAAGGCAGAAGGATTGCAGGTTTAGGGCACAGATGCAGAGCGTTTGGGGGGCCCAGAGCAGCGAGGGGCTTACTAGCTTCAAATCCCAGCTGCTGTTCTCCCTACCAGTCGTGTGAACTTGGACAAATTCTAGGAGGCAGAGTGAGGCCCACCCACCTACCCCCAAGGCATTCACCTCCTAATCCTTGGACCCTGTAAATGTGTTACCTCGAGGGACAGAGAGGAGGTTAAGGTCACAGATGGAATTAACGTTGCTAATCGGCTGACCCGAAGGTAGAGAGACTGTCCTGGCTTATCTGAATGGGCTCAGTGTCATCACAAAGGTCCTTAACAGTGGGAGAGAGAGGCAGAAGAGACAGAATGATGTGGTGTGAGAAAGCCACAGCCTGTCACTGCTGGCTTTGAAGATGGAGGAGGGGGACAGGAGATGAGAACTGTAGGCGGCCTCTAGAAGCTGGGGGAGGTGAGGAAGCAGATTCACCCTTAGAGCCTGCAGAGAACAACGCAGCCCTGCGTAAGGCGATAAAGCCACGTTGTTCTAAGCCACTAAGTTTCTGGTACTTTGCTACAGCCAAGACTGAAAATGAATACACCATCTAAATGCTGTAAGCCTATTTTCTCATCTCTAAAGTGGGAATAATAACCACATTTACCCTGTAGAGTAGGTGTGATGATTCAACAAGGTCGTGTATGGAAAAACCCTTGTGCAGAGCTAGGCCCCGAGACCCTCTGGAACTTCTCCCTAGACAAGCCTGCCCAAGCTCCCTCGGGAACAGGGGCGGGCCCTCCCCTGTAGCCCAGGGTACATGGGCATCTCTCCTTACCTCTTTTTGAGGATGCCAGATTCTCCCTGGGACCGTTCGGTCCATTTTCCCGTGCCCTCCCCAGTTCTGATTTTGTTGCTCTTTGACAGAGCAATCTCTGACTCTGGGAGTTGTGGGCACGTGAGGGATTTAGGAGCCGCCACCCCCTTTCCACCCCCAAAATGTATCCTTGACTAGAAGACCAGAGGGTGCACCTGCTATACCGTGATGGCTCTACTTCCAGAGCAGGCCTTGGGAAAATCATCTCTTTACCAAAAGGGATGGCCCTCGTGAAAAGCTGCTGGGTGCTTGGATTTTCATCCACGTATTCACAGAACCGTAAGCTTTCGATGCTGGATTCACAAAGATACACGGGGTGGGGGGAGGGCATCTCAGCTTTTCTTCTTGGAGAGAAGAGACACCGCAGACAGCAGGTTTAACACCAACGTTTATTAAAGCAGACGGGGCGGTGGCGGGGGGGGGGGGGGGGCAATAGATGACCAAGCAGCTCGGCAGCGCCCGTCCCCCCCACCGCCCCCTCGGTGAGCTTCACTCCTCAGTGCAAGACTTCCTCGAGTCGTCAGGGTGGGCAGCTTGCCCCAACTGCCCCAGGGAAGCTTCCCCTTCTGCCCACCCAATCAAACCTGTAGGAAGACCATGGCGGGGGGGGGGGGGGACGCCCGTTATACGTTAAGCTATTGGCTTTAGTGACTGACACAGGTTAGTAAAATGAAGCAGCGTGTATATATTTGCCATCAATCCCCAAAGCAACCTCTGCTGTGCCCACAGCTCACAAGGTCTGAACCCATCCATTTCCGCAACTGAAAAACAAATGAAAGAAGGAGCCTCGTCCTGTTTCGACAGTAGCCAGGTGGGTGTTTGTGAAAATGCTTGCTGGAAAAGAAGGAGAGAATAAACTGTGTGAGGATCCTGTGGATAAAAAGAAGGAGAGGGGAGGAAGAGGAGGAGGAGGAGGGGGAAACAGCCGGCAAGCTGTCGTTTCCGAGCACTTCCCCCGTGTGTGCCAGGCCGCCACCGTTTGCCACGCGCTGACTTTTTTCTAATGCTCAGAACAACCACGTGAGGGAGGAGCCCTTATTACCCTCGTTTTGCAGATGAGGAGACAGAGGGAAATTGGACACTTTTTCCCGAGATCAGATTTCATGATCGGAGCGCTCCCTGACTCCGCATTCCAAGTTGGTGCGCCCCGCCCCTCCGGCCGCCGCTTCCTTGTTTCCCTGTAAGTGCGAGCTGCCTGCCATGAGGCCTCGCTGCAATCTGGGTTTTGCGGGGAGCCGGAGGTCCACACCCGGGAGGGCTCAGCAGCAGGGCCCATCCCACCCAGGGGCAGAGGAGGGAGCTGCCGCGGGGCACGCTCGCCCACAAACCACTCTTCCCACAACAGTAACAGGTGCCTCCCTTTCTGGAGGGATGTCAGTCCAGCTCCTACCCCTCAACCAGATGTTCCCCTCACTGTTTGCTGACTGTCCCTCGGAGGGACTCCAGGGGAGTCCACAGGGAGGGTGCGGGGTGTGGTGTCGCCCAGAAGACTGACATCCCAACGACTGCCCAGCACGAGTTAGGGCGTAATCCTGCCCAGTTAGCTCCTCCATCACATGAGGTTAAACCGTAAGCCCTCAAATGGCACAGAGGTGCGAAGAGGACCAAAGAGGAGAGTTTATGTGAGAGCACTCTGCAAATTACAAAGAGCGATACTCTAGAGGGAGTGTTCCTCGGTCGGCTCGCAGTAGCACCAAATCAACAACAATGAAGACAGAAGATTTCTCCCGACCACCGATGATAAACCACCCAGTTATATCCTGTCCTGCTCTGTCCGTAAAAATTACAGAGGAGCAACTACAGCCGCTAGGCTCACCCTCTGAAGGGATTCGCTACTTTATCTAATAGGATCTGGGAAGGAGGAGAGAGACCGGGAGGAAAGAAGCAAGCCGCCTCGCGAGGGAGCAGAGGTGCCCGGCGGACTGTGCAGGTGCTGACAGTCCAGTTCAGGGGCCTAAAAGAGCAAACCCAGGGCAAGGGGGAGGCGGAACGGATGGGCCGGGCAGACCCCCAGGCCGGAAGGCTAGGGGAAGGAAGGAAAGAAGTTGCTGGTCCTGGTGACGGTGGTGATGGTCGTAATGGATGTCACTGGTCAGGCCCAGGGTTGTTGACCCCACCTGCAAAGACCCGAGTCTCCACAAGCCATACTTCTCCAGATTTGCATTCCAGTGTGACCTTTCCGGACAGCAAACAGGGTCACAGCCCTCCCCCGTTTGGGATCCCTTGGTGAGTCAGTAGGGGTCAGGCTCCCTGGTGTGTGCCCAGAGCCCCTCTCCACCTGGCTGCCGCCTCTCACCCCTGCCTGGCTCCTGCCACTTCCCCAGCCCACACCCGGCTAACCAGACGGCTCTCGAAATCCTCTGAGCCATGCGTGTGCCATCCCCCGCCGTCCCCCTAAACCAGAAGGCCTGGTGGGGGGAGGAACGTACCAGAGGCTGGTCCCGAGCCCCTCACACGGGATGGACCACGTTCCTGTCACAGTGGGGCTCGCAGTGAGGGTTCAGCCAGTGCTCCAGGAACTGCTCCTCGGCCCGGTGCTCCAGGCGGAGCAGATGATGCATGTACTCCTGTCAAAACAAACGCACACGGCAGAGCGGCTTTTCAGCAACAGCTGAGCTCGTGCAGCACGGCCCGGCCGAGCTCCCGAGACAGGGCGACCAGGCTAAGGGAGGCTGGGAGGCCAGACCAGCGGGGAACCCGCCATGCCTACGCCTGTCCGCAGGGAAAAGCAGTCAGACGGGCCCAGCTGATGGGCAAAATAAAGAAATCTGACAACCTAGGGCTGAAAGGGTGTGTGTCTATGGGAATTCACACACACTAATGGGGTGTAGCATGGAAATACCACTCAGAAAAACAATTAGTGGCCTGCAATCCGGAAATCCCGCTCCTCAATGATGCCCCTACACAGTGGTCCTCAAACGCTGGCAGGCATCAGAAGCACCTGGAGGCTTTGTCAAAACTCAGACTGCTGGGTGCTACCCCCGGAGTTTCTGATTCAGCGAGTCTGGGCTTGGGCTCCAGAACTTATTACATTTTGGGCAAGTTTCCAGCCAATGCCGGTGCTGCTGGTCGCTCTGAGAACAAGAGAAACATGTGTCAGGAGTCGTGTAAGAATGTTCACAGAAGCAATAAACTTGTAGTGACAAAACACTGGCACTGTGCCAAACAGCCACTGACAGGAGGGGGGATACATAAACTGTGGTAGGGTCACCCCCATGGAATATTATACAGCAGTGAACATGAATTAACTACAGCTACATCTGACATAGTGAGTCTTAGAAATAGCGTTGAGGGGCACCTGGGGTTAAGTGTCTGACTCTTGGCTTCAGCTCAGGTTATGATCTCACAGTTTCGTGAGTTTGAGCCCCACATCAGGCTCTGCACTGAGCCTGCTTGGGATTCTGTCTCCTCTCTCTCTGACCCTGTCCCACTCATGCTGTCTTCTGTCTCTCTCGAAATAAATAAATAAACTTTAAAAAAAAAAATAGCATGTTGAGTGAAAGAACAAATCCAAGAAGAACAACATTCACAGCGTAACATCATGCTTTAAAGTCTCAAAACATGCATCGCTAAATAAAATATTATTTATGGCTGCGTGCATTTGTGATTTAAAAAGATCATCTTTTTTAAAAGGTGAGGGGAAAAATAAATACATAAAAGGCAAGGGATAACTATAAGAAAGCTGAAGTCGCTATACTATTATCAAACAAAAGAGACTTTACAACCAAAAAAGGGGTCCTCAAAATGTTAAGCATAGTTTAACCTCAAAATGTCGAACACACAGCGACCATGTGACCTGGTGATTGCACTCCTAGGTACATGCCCAACAGAAATACTAACTGTGCACACGGTGTTCAGAGCGGCATCACTCATCATAGCCACAAAGTGGAAACAGCCCAAATATCCATCAACTGATGAACAGATAAACGAAATGTGGTACCTCCATACGATGGAATATCATTTGGCCATAAAAAGGAATAAGGTACTGACATGTCCCTCGACAGGGATGAACCTTGGAAACACGATGCTAAGCGAAAGAAGCCGGTCACGAAGAACCACATCCTGTGTGATCCCATTTCCATGAAATGCAGCCAGCCCTGCACGTGGACGTGTTCATAGCAGAGAGCAGCTCACCGTCTGACGTGTCCATCGCTGGAACCATCTACTCAGGAACGCAAGCCAGAATGCGGACCCTCCTCGTCTCCCTCACCCCCAAATTCATGTGACGCGGGGCATGAGGACTTCGAGTCAACTCCTGACGGTCCTAGATGCTCCCCTTTCATTGCCGCCATGTCTGTGGGTCGGGCCCTCAGTGCCACCCACCCAGGCTACGACAGCCTCCTCACCCCTCCACTCCTCACCCTGCCCCCCCTCCCTCCACCCCACGTCTCACCTGCCCCCACCATCTCTGCTCCAGCCTGACAGTGACTGGTCCAAAATGCTGCCCAAAGGGGCCACGGCTGTCCTCAGGCCTTCACCAGCACCACCCACCGGGAAGGAGGAGCAGGTGAGCTGGGCTGCAGCTCTGAATAGCATCACTGTAGCCGGCAGGTGAGGGCAGCTCCCTGTACATACATTTTGGTATGTATCGATATCATAAAAATCCCAAATCCTGAACACCCTCCTATGGTGTCAATAAAGCTTTAAGAGATGATCCAGTTTAGAACTTTAAGTTTTTCAGTCTCTATGAAATCCTCTACGAAGTCTGCATCCCGTGTTAAACATAGCTCTAAAAATTTTTAAAAAAATTTTTTAAACATTTATTCATTTTTGAAGGAGAGAGAGGCAGAGCATGAGCAGGGGAGGGGCAGAGAGAGCGGGGGACACAGGATCCAAAGCCGGCTCCAGGCTCTGAGCTGTCAGCACAGAGCCCGACGTGGGGCTCGAACTCATGACCCATGAGATCATGACCTGAGCTGAAGTCGGACGTTTAACTGACTGAGTCAGCCAGGTGCCCCTAAAAAAAAAATAATGACTGTGCAAAGGCATGAATTATAAAGTGCCTAATTTTCCTGAATTTTCTTTCCCACAGGAACCATGCAGCTTGAATTTGTTTTATCAAAGTTCTCATCTGACTCGTCCCAGGCAGGGGGTCTGTGGGGCGGCCAGAGAGGGGGCGGATGGTGAGAGGCTCCGGCAGGACCCCACTGTGTGTACGGTGAATCCCCAGCAGCAGGACCCGTCTGTGAGTTGGGGCTGAATCCTGTGTTTGGGGCAGTTTGGGGCGTGTGCTCCAAAGATTGCCTGGAATAAATGAGGACACAGCCCAAGGTCCTTTCCAGCCCTGACATGCTGTCATTCTTTGATTTTATTATATGCTCATGTTTTCTGTTTATTGCTTTAAGAACTAACCCTACTCAAGAATATTTTCTTTAGCTAGCTTAAAGAGAAAAAAATATATTTTATTTAGTAAACAAATATGTGGCCAAATGCAATGCCGAGGAGACAATCATAGTATATCTTTATAATTTGCCTGTCTGGGGAGTCTTTGGGCGGAAGAAGAAGAATTGGGGGGAAAGGAAGGCAATGTGGGGTCTTGTAAATAAAGAGCAGAGTCTTCCCGGCACACAATGACCCTTACTCTACCGTTCAGTGTGAGCAGCTCACCGAAGAAAGCCCATGTTGCCGTCTCCTTGCCTGTGTGCCAGACGGTGTGGGAGAGAGGCAAAGAGGTCCAGGTGTGAGCCTGGCTGGGGGTCTGCTCAAATCCACACCCTGCCGATATCACTTGACCTCTCCGGTCAAGTGATGCGTCCATCTGCAAGACGGGGATGCTGCTAGCACTTTCTTCCCTGGGTTGCCAGGATTCAATGAGATGATACAAGTTCTGTACCACATACGTAGTCTCCCTCTGCCCGTCTGAATCCATTCCTCGCCTCCTTCACCTGGGCCTGTGCAGTAAGAGGCTGGCCTAAAAGTGCAACCAGACTCCCTTGACCTGGGGCTTCCCGGTGGGTTTGGCATAGAGATGCCAGCAGGGGATTAGAGGTAGGGGTGAGAGAGGCCACGGTGTGTCCTCCCATGGTGCCTCCGGAGGAGTTCCAGCGGGTCGGCTGGCTGCATTCTCTCCTGAAGGCCACTGCTCCTAGGGGGCTGCCCTCTCCTGTTCTGGGAACCTGCCTTTCCCCATCAAGTCCAGGGGCTATTAGCCCTGGATCCTTTATCATCACCCCTTGCTGGGTGACCTGAATGCTGCCATGCCTTTGCAAAAAGTCTCATCAAGCTCTGCCCGATTCCTTGCGGATACTCTTAAATAAGAAAGATCTGAGCCTGACTTGAGGTTGTGGGGGGAGCCTCTCTCCCAGGAACTGGTCCACAGGAGCCTGTCAATAAGTGCTGGTTGAGTGAAAGACGAAAGTAGCTCTGGTCTGTGCTCCCCTCGGGGGTCCACGAGGTCAGAACTCTTTTTAGAATAATCCCAAGACATTACTTGCCTTTTCATTGTGTGCACTGGTGGGTAAAACAGGTGCCTTAACCAGAGTCAGGGCAGTGACAACCACTATCACTGTCCTCGTATCTTTCACCATCACACACTCACAGTTAAAATCCATGAATAAATACAGAACGTTCTTCAAATGCCAGTTTCCCTGAAGAACACCTCCCACCCCGTGAAGCGGAAGAAAGTGACCCAACGGGAAGCATGAAGACAGCACTTCTATCGCATGACCAAGTACGACAGTCTCCTCAAAGAATAGCCCTTATGAGGGGCTCCTGGGTGGCCTAGTCGGTTGAGCATCAGACTTCAGCTCAGGTCACGATCTCACAGTTCGGGAGTTCAAGCCCTGTATCGGGCTCGCTGCTGTCGGCACGGAACCTGCTTTGGATCCTCTGTCCCCCTCGCTCTCTGCCCCTCCTCCACTCGTGCTCGCTCTCTCAAAAATAAACATAAAAATAAATAAATAAAAAGAAGAACCCTTGAGTGATTGCTGATGTCAAGGACAGAACTCGCTGTGTTTGGCAGGCGTCTCCTTGAAAATGAACGAAGTGAGCCTGTCACTTCAAGGAAAACAACTGCCAGTATTAGTTACTAAAGCGATAAACTTCAAGCTTTCGAGGAGAAATGAGAATTTTGAAAAACCTGACAGCTTCCATACTTACCGACTTTTCTGATGAGATCGCTCAGGGACCGCTGGTATAGAGCATTTGTACACTTCTTACCATTATATGCTCATTTGCCTCCTTGCCCACTTAATCCCTGTCCTAATCAGCCAAACCTCCAACTGGCTTTTTGATGGCAGGGACCAAGGGCTACCTAGTACATGGCTCGGCGCTTGGCACATAGTAGGACCTCAATAAAAAACCATTGGAGAAACGTACAAACAAATAAATGAAATGACTGCTCTTTTTCCGTAACCTTTCGAAATCCTCCTTGGAAGTTTCCTAGACATCTGTGTTGATCCACTCATTATAAAGGCCCGGGCCAAACGTACATAAAAAGCATCAGAGGGTAATCTATATTTCACACTCCTAAATAGCAGTTGAAATCATCGTTGAAGAAAAACAACCAAAACAGACACACACATAGAGAGAGAAAGAAATGAGCGCTGGTTTCCATGACATTTCCCTATTTATTTAAAATGTTAGGAAAATGGATATGCCACAAAGGCCGAAAAGCAATCATTAGTCAAAGATGAAAAGCCAAGCTGCAAATCTGCTGAAAACCACAAATTCAACAATTGCATTGGCAGAGTTGGTAATGACCCGGCATTAATGATAAACTCAAATGTTCCTGGATCGAGAAAGAAGGGATAGATGGAAAATAAGTTTTAATTTTTTTAGATTCCTTTCTTTTAAGGGGAAAAAAAATTAAAAGCAACATAGAAACTAATATCTGCATTCCACGTCCAATGCCAACTGTTATGATTTAAGCAAATAATTTCTCAGTAATTAGAGCGGAAATTGGAAGTGATCCTTTATTATGGCACTGGAGGTGTGATAATGAAATTAAATACCCACTGGGCCCTGATCTAAGCTGAGAAACATAAAGTGGACAGTTAATCTATCAAGGCAGGAACTTGTTCCAAGAAGGAAAAATCCTTCCTCTGACATTTGCATGAAATTAAGAGCCCATCAACATTGGATGAATTATCTTGCTCACGAGTAGGAGCAAGGTAAGCACATAGGCAGAAAGGTAGCCCAGAACTTAACTACCTGGGGACACCAGAAGGTTTAGGCCTAACACAAGGCAGATTGGTGATGTGTGCAATTTACATCACAGTCACTTCAACCTGGCCTTTGAGATCATGGGGGACAAAAGAGTAGTACTTACTACATATATTTATCAAGGGGCTAAACACGAAAGCATATTTTTAAAAGACTTACTTACAATAAAGCTAATATGATTTATACTTGACCAACAAGAACATTCCTTAAAGCAACACAGGCCAAAATGGAAAGCATATTCCCAGGGCACATGAGCACTTACCAATGCACTCACAAAAGACATCATTTTTGCTCAGATGTCATCTTTCTAAAGAATTTCCATGACTTACCCCAGCAGTTGGCAGATAATTTCTTCCCTAAATTTTGGGATGATTAGGAGAAATTTAATGAATTTAAGTGAGGCCATAGAAAAGATTTCTTTGAAATAACCTCCCGGTTATAGGGTAGAGTTATGGCCTACCTACAAAATTTCTCCCTGAAGAGAAAGAAGGAAGGAAGGAAGGGAAGGAGGGAGGGAGAGAAGGGCGGGATGGGGGTAGGAAAGGAAGGAAGGAAGGAAGGAAGAAAGGAAGGAAGGAAGAAGGAAGGAAGGAAGGAAGAGAAAGGGAGGGAGGGAGGAAGGAAGGAAGGAAGGAAGGAAGGAAGGAAAAGAAAGAAAGAAGGAAAGAAAGAAAGAAACAGGAATGGGAATAAGTATAATAAGCATCTAGCAAATGTCAAATACTGTCCTTGGTGCTGGGGACCCAGATGTGCAACAAAGAGTCCATCTGCTCAAGCAGTATAGAACAGTCTAGTAGGAGATACAGATTAAAAAAATAAAAGTCAAAAGTAGCTAACTTGTGCTGTGAGTTTTATGCAAAGGGATGCTCTCATTCATGGTAGGAGGGTAGGGACATCAGGGAGGCGTCCCCAAAAAGGCATCATTTAAGGTGAGTCTCTTACAAATGAGAAAGAAAGAAAGAAAGAAAGAAAGAAAGAAAGAAAGAAAGAAAGAGAAAGAAAGAAAGAAAAAGAAAGAAAGAAAGAAAGAAAGAAAGAAAGAAAGAAAGAAAGAAAGAAAAAAAGAAAGAAAGGCCTTTTGGAAAGCAATTCGATAATATACACTAAAAGCTTTAAAAATATTCAT
>NC_064814.1:30089091-30110776 GCF_023721935.1 Panthera uncia
GCTCTGTGCTGACAGCACGAGCCTGGAGCCTGCTTCAGATTCTGTGTCTCCCTATCTGCCACCCCTCCCCCGCTCATGCTTTGTCTCTCTCTCTCTCTCAAAAATAAATAAACATTAAAAAATTCATATCCTTGGATTTGGTAATTTACTCTCTGAGAATCTCTCCTTAGCAAATAGTCCAAAATATTAAAAGCACTTTGAAGTATCCAAAGTCTATAAAGAATTTATCAAACTCAATACCCAAAAAACAAATAATCCAGTGAGTAGGCAACAGACATGAATAGACACTTCTCCAAGGAAGACATCCAGATGGCCAACTGACACATGAAAAAATGCTCCACATCACTCATCATCAGGGGAATACAAATCAAAACCACAATGAGATACCACCTCACACCTGTCAGAATGGCTAACATGAACAACTCAGGCAACAACAGATGTTGGTGAGGATGCGGAGAAAGAGGATCTCTTTTGCATTGTTGGTGGGAATGCAAGCTGGTGCAGCCACTCTGGAAAACAGTATGGAGGTTCCTCAAAAAAACTACAAATAGAACTACCCTATGACCCAGCAATTGCACTACTAGGCATCTATCCAAGGGATACAGATGTGCTGTTTCGAAGGGACACATGCACCCCCATGTTTATAGCAGCACTATTGACAATAGCCAAAGTATGGAAAGAGCCCAAATGTCCATCGACGGATGAATGGATAAAGAAGATGTGGTATATATACACAATGGAGTATTACCCAGCAATCAAAAAGAATGAAATCTTGCCATTTGCAACTACGTGGATGGAACTAGAGGGTATTATGCTAAGCGAAATTAGAGAAAGACAAATATCATATAACTTCACTCATAGGAGGACTTGAAGATACAAAACATGAATGTAAGGGAAGGGAAGCAAAAATAATATAAAAACAGGGAGGGGGCCAAAACATCAGAGACTGTTAAATATGGAGAACAAACAGGGTTACTGGAGGGGTTCTGGGAGAGGGGATGGGCTAAATGGGTAAGGAGCACTAAGGAATCTACTCCTGAAATCATTGTTGCACTATACACTAACTAACTTGCACTATTATGCTAGCTAATTAAAACATAAATAAGTTATTAAGAATAAATAAATAAATAACAAAATAAAACAAAAAATAAAAGCACTTTAATAACAAAAATGTTCAGAGTGTTGTTAGTAACAAAAACAGTGGAAATTATACAACTATCTAACAAAGAGAGTAATTCGGTATCATTATTCTTATAAAGAGTTTATAACAATATGGGAAATGCATATGTTATCATATTAAAAGAAAAACCAGGATACAAAACTATAGATCAAATATGAGCACACTTATTTTAAAATATACACATGGAGACTAGAAAGCAAAACATCAAAAAATGGCAATGCTGTCTTTGGGGAGAGGAAACCTGATTTTCTTCTTTGGACTCTTTCTTGGTTTCCAATGTTTCTATAATAAATATGAATGTCTTAAATTTTTATCTGTAATTACACAAGTATTACACGAACACATTGTTGTTTAAAATTCAAACATCAACTATAAAGTTCCCTGGAGCACCACCGCCCCTCTCCTGTGTTGTTTTTGTAAGACTTATACATATGTTTATTGAAAATAGAAAACTGTGAGGCTCCTGGATGGCTCAGTTGGTTGAGCGTCCAACTCTTGGTTTCAGCTCAGGTCATGGTCTCACAGTTGTGGGACTAAGAGCCCGTCAGGGAGCCTGCTTGGGATTCTCTCTCTCTCTCTCTCTCTCTCTCTCTCTCTCTCTCTCTCTCCCCCTCCCCTGCTCATGCTCTCTCTGTCTCTGTCCCTCTCTCTCTCTCCTTCTCTCAAAATAAATATATAAACAGGGGCACTTGGGTGCCTCAGTCAGTTAAGCATCCCACTTCAGCTCAAGTCATGATCTCGCGGTTTGTGGGTTCAAGCCCCACATCAGGCTCTGTGTGGACAGCTCAGAGCCTGGAGCTTGCTTGGGATTCTGTGTCTCCCTCTCTCTGCCCCTCCCCCACTCATGCTCTGTCTCTCTTCATCTCTCAAAAATAAATACACATTAAAGAAATTTTTAATAAAATAAATAAACATTTAAGAAAATAGAAAACTGAGTGTACTGGACTGAGTGGTGTCCCCCCCCCCCAAATTTTATGTTCATCTGGAACCTGCACATGTGACCTTCTTTGGAAATAGGGTCTTTGCAGATGTAACCATGCAAAGATGAGATCATACTGGATTAAGGTGGGTCCTAAGTCCAATGACTGGTGTACTTATGAGATTAGTGCAATTTGAACACAGGGACACACAGGACACAAGGCCATGTGATCATGGACGCAGAGACAGGTCAAAAAACACCAAAGACTGAAGCAACCATCAGAAGCAGGGACAGAAGCACAGAATGGATTCTCCCTCAGAGCCCCCTAGAAGGAACCAACCATCCCAACATTTTACTTTGAACTTCCAGTCTCTAGATCAGTGAGAGGATCGATGTCTGCTGTGAGAAGCCACCCCATTTGTGGTACTTTGTTATGGCAGCCATAGGAAATGGAGACACTGAGGAATACCAAAAGGTATAAAAGGTGAAAGTAAAAATTTGTCCCAAATCTTATCACTGAGAAAATACTGCCACTATTTGGGAACATGTCTCCACACATAAGTACAGATAGAAGAGTAGATAAGTGAGGTTTCTTTTAAAACTTTCTTTCTTTCCAGGGGCACCTGTGTGGCTCAGTCGGTTAGGTGTCCGACTTCAGCTCAAGTCATGGTCTCACAGTTTGTGAGTTCAAGCCCCACATGGAGCTCTGTGCTGATAGCATGCAGCCTGGAGCCTGCTTCGGATTCTGTGTCTCCCTCTCTCTCTGCCCCTCCCCACTCACTCTGTCTCTCTCTCTTTCTCAAAAATAAACAAATAAACATTAAAAATTTCTTTCCATTTTGAAAGTGTAGGGACCCAAGGATCCTTACGCATACCGCTAGTGGGAATTGGTACAGTTGATTAGGCAATTTGGCTGTATTTAATTCAGTTAAAAGTGCATAAACCCTCCGACTCAGCAATTCCATTTCTTATCACTGAATGCAGCAAAACACACGCATATAAGGATTTTCATCACACACTGGAAACAACTAATAATGTCCATTGTCCTGGGAACGGCTAAACAAGTTAGCTGAAATATGTCCTAGTCCATTCAGGCTGCTCTAACGAAACACTACAGACTGGGTAGCTTATAAAGCACAGAAATTTGCCTCTCACAGTTTGGAGGCTCAAAGTCCAAGGTTAGGGCACGAGCAGGGCCGGGGGTGGGGGGCCTTTGGGGTCACACATTTCTCCCTGTATCTTCACTTGGCAGAGAGGGCAAGGGAGCTCTCTGGAGCCGAATCCCATCACACTGGGGGTTAGGACATCGACACATGAATTGGGGAGTAGGGGGAGACACCACAGCATAATACATTTATACTGTGCTTCAGGTAAAAATGAGCAAGAACAAAATGTATCGTTGAGTGAAAAAAAAAAAAGCAAGTTGCAGAATCAACCAAGCCCTGCTTCCCACACAGTGTTACTTCAGCAGTGAGGGGACAGGTGAGCCTGATATATTTAGGGCACAGTGAGGAGGCCAGCGTGCAGAGGGGAATGGAGGTGGGGACAGGGGAGGGGGCTGACAGACTAGGGTCTTGGAGGCCACTGTAGGACTGTGGATTTTACTGAGCACAAGGCAGGGAGTCATTGGAAAGTTTTGAGCAGGGGAGGGACAAGAACTGGTTTCTTTTTTTTTTTTTTCTTTTTTTTTTTTTTTTTGAGAGAGAGAGCACAAGTGAGCAAGGGGCAGAGAGAGAGGGAGAGAGAGAAGTGGGGCTCACCTGAGGCGGGACTCAAACTCACGAACCATGAGATCATGACCTGCTTAACTGACTGAGCCCCACAGGCACCCCGGTTTTTTTTGTTTGTTTTTTTTTTTTGTTTTGTTTTTAATTTTTTTTAAGTTTATTTATTTTTGAGACAGAGAGAGACAGAGCATGAACGAGGGAGGGGCAGAGAGAGAGGGAGACACAGAATCAGAAGCAGGCTCCAGGCTCTGAGCCATCAGCCCAGAGCCCGACGCGGGGCTCGAACTCACGGACTGCGAGATCGTGACCTGAGCCGAAGTCGGACGCTTAACCGACTGAGCCACCCAGGTGCCCCGCACCCCGGTTTTAACATCGGACTCTTGCTGCCCTGTTGAGAACAGACGCAGAGGGGTGCAGAGAGGAAGCAGGGAGGCAGGTTGGAGAGGATTGCCCAGTCTCCTCTCGGGGCTCCACTGGCAGCCATGGAGGGGAAGGAGTGGCCAGAGTCTGGATGTGGGGCCCACACAACTAGGAGGTGGCACCATTTGCCCATGTGACGGTGCAGTCAGGAATCCCACCTAAGACTGCTGGGTCTGAGCTGCCTGTGAAATGTTGCCAGTCACGTGGACAGTCACGGAAATGAGTCTGGAGCTCAGCCGGGTGAGGCCATGTGCAGCCATCACCATAGATATGATATTTAAACTCACTGGACTGGGACACCTGCTGGCTCAGTCAGTTAAGCATCCGACTTCGGCTCAGGTCATGATCTCGCAGTTCGTGAGCTCAAGCCCCATATCGGGCTCTGTGCTGACAGCTCAGAGCCCGGAGCCTGCTTCGGATTCTGTGTCTCCCTCTCTCTCTGCCCCTCCCCCGCTCACGCTCTGTCATTCTCTCTCAAAAATAAACATTTTTTAAAAAGTTTATTTGACAATAAATTATATTAAAAGTAAACAAACAAACCAGGAAAAAATAAAGGCCATTAAAAAAAAAGAAGTTTAAACTCACAGGACTGGACGAGGCAGGAAGGCAGGCCCTGGGACACTCTGGCATTTAAAGGACTAAGGATTCACCAAATCACATTGAGTCACAGAAACCAAAAAGGGGGACGAGAGGCTGAGGGCAAGGGTCCTGGAAGACTGGAACCCCAATGAGCAGGGTGCCCGGAAGGAAGGGAGAGAGATCAGCTGTGTCACGTGAAACAAACATGGGCGGGCTCCTGGTCCCCAGGACACCGGGAACAGAGGCCAAGAGCCTCCCTTGCAGTTAGCCCTCCAGGACCAGAAGTCAGTCCTCTCAAGCCAAAGCAGGCAGGGGACCCCCAGGGCTGGCGGAAGGAGATGCAGACTGGAGGTGCGAGGGGGCGCCTGAGGCCGGCGGCGGCCAGGGCTGGGGACCACCTTCTGAGTAGCAAGGGCACAGACCCAAACCCTGAAAATTAACGTAAGCACAAGCGTGACTGAGAAATAGTCAAGGAGAGCTCAGAATATTGTTGCCACTATCTTCCCTTTAGACATAAACCCGGACCTTCTTTCCCAGCATCAGTTTCTGCCCAGGCAGATTTTTTTTCCTCCATCAAGGTCCTGAGGCTTCATTATACCAGGGCTTTTCTGACAGGATGTCTTGATCAACAGAAGTAGTTAGTCCTAAGGCAGACTCCAAAGTGATTCGGCGGAAACCCAATCCAGACGGGATGTCCCCAAGCTTCTGGAAGTGCCCATCTTATTCCCGTGAGGTCTAGAATCCACTCCCCCAAATCCCTGAAGATTCGGGGGCCGTGTTTCTCCCGAGTCAGTCTCATGGCCTGTTTCGCCACCACGGCAGCTTCTAGATTCGAGCGATTACTACCCTCCTTTGTCAACCACACAACACATCACCCACCCGCCTGCCATTCCCCACGAAGAACCACTAACACAACGTCACTGGGTTAGCAGACTTGCTCCTAAGGTCTGGGCAACAACGGCGCAGAGAGCAGAAACCAATGGCAAATTGTTTTACGCCAGGCGCTGCTGTAAAATAAAAGTATCCGCTATTTGCTACCACAAGGAATTTCTCAGTGGTGTGCCCTCCAGAGGCCCCACCTTCCCACCTGCTTCTCCCTCTCTCGGACCCCTCTTCACATCCCCCACCCTGCCTGCCCCGCGGCCTCCATACATCCAACATCCCTCCTGTTTTCTTCCCCAGAGCCATGCTCCTCTGTCTCCATCCCCACTGGCGTTTTACCTGCTTCTAGCCAGTATCCAACAGGATGCTTACACGTCTCTGGGGTGGACACCAGTCCTCCCCGCAACCCGAGGCCACACAAGTGACCTTTCCAATAGCACCGTGTTCTCCCCGCCACGCAGTCAGAGAACAGTCCTTGCAGTGCACCGGCAGGATTCACAGGGTCAGAACAGTCCCTCCCCCTGGACGCGCGGGGCACAGCTTGTCTGAACCTGTCTCCAAAAAGCCTCTATTTTTGAGAAAGCCAACATCTGCCAATACTTGAGCCACACATCAAGATTATAAACATCGCTTAAATACTCATGAACTGCTGCAAATCTTCATACTCATTTGCATTTTGAATTCCAAATACCTCCCGAAAACTCCAATGGTTCACTCCCATCACTGGCCTCTCCTCTCTCTGAACCGGTTTTCTTTTGCACAGTCCCTCAGAGGGGAGAAGCGAGATAAAATAACCCAACCAGTCATCTCTTGGTGATTTTGAGTTAGAGGTGAGCACATGAGTCAAGGCTCAGGTCCCAAGGGCACACCCATTCCCCAGAAATCACTCCCTCTGCTCATTCGTCCCCGTCCACCTGTCTGTCTCCTGAGTACCATGGCAAGGAGGAGTGACAACCTGTCCAAAAATGTTATTTCCCATTACCCATGTAGAGTGGCATCTGAAGGGCAGCGTTGAAGAGGCTGTTTCCCGGACCTCTGCATGGCTCCTGTCACCTGGCTCCGATCTCCTCGCTCCCCTGCTTAAAATCCCATCTGGCTCCTCCTGACTACAGAACGGAAGTCAACTCTGCTGCTGTCAGCCGTGGCCTTCCAACCTGGCCCCAGAGGACCTTCTCTTGCCATCGCCGTTCTTTCATGTTTCAGGTACTCAAGTCAAGGTCAAAAGTGGAAGAGAGGGAATTGGAATCCAGACCTTCTGAAAAATTATTCTGCAAGGTCTTTTTCAAAACATACATGCACACACTCTCACATATACACACACCCATACACACATACACACACGCTCACATAGATATACACAACCTCACACACACAGTCGTACACACACCCATACATACACACACCCTCACATGTACATACACATCCTCATGTACATACACTCTCACACACACACCCTCACACACACATACACACACTCACATACACACATACTTTCCATACTCACACGCCCTCATGCATACACACACAGACACACACACTCTCACATGTATACACATCCTTATATACACAACACCTCCTCACACACACACCCTCGCATACACAATATATCCTCACATACACAATACACACCCTTACACATACACACACAGTCTCACATACACAACACACATAACATTTCCAATCCTGAAAACACAGGACAATGCTCCCGCCTGCCCTTCTCCCCAGCAAAGGGACGTCTGAGCAGATGGTTTGCACAGAGAAACAAGGCAGGCAGCAGGTGGTCTTGGCAAAAGATAAGGAGCAGGAAAGTGTGGTTCCCCACAGATCAGGGCAACTTAACCCCTTGGTTGCCACGCGGACGTGAGCCTGTGGGGCAGTTCCGCCCAGCAGCCCCCACCTCCCCTGCGGCAGAGGTCCCACCTCGTGGCCTCCTTGTGGCCTGCTGACAATGTGATACCTACACAACCTCACACACACAGTCATACGGGGTCACCGCGTCCAGTGCTCACATTCAACGGCGATGCAGGACCAGGGTCACTGTGACGCCAGCCGCTCACCTAAAATGAGCAAATGGCTCCTCTTCCACAGCCGGTGACTGGCCGGTCACCCACTACGCTCTCGACAAACCCACGAAAGGGAGAAGGCAGCCACGACACCCAAGGTGGGGGAGAGGCCAGACAGAAGTCCAGGATTTCAGGTGCAGCAGCAGGGCCAGCTTGAAGGGAGGAGGCCCTGGCGTTTCCGAGAAAGCCTCTGGGGGCCTCTACGTAAACCCTCCGGCTCTCGCCTGGGGCCGCGTCCTGCTGCCCACGCTTTTCCTCCGAGCTGTAGACTGGCAGCAGGAAACCCGCATCGTCCCCGAAGCTCTATCCAGAACCCTAAAAGATGAGCCCCGGAGTAAACCTTTTAGCCAGCTACTCTGCAAATTCTCTGCACTTTTAGAGAAAACTGAGGTCCAGAAAAAGGACGCGGTTTTCTCCTAAATCCAAAGCCCAAAGTCCAGGACTAGTCAGTGGCAGAATACGGACTGAAATCATACTGGGTGGAATATTCTCCCCACCTCACCTCCACCCCTTCCGCTGCCTGAAAACTCTTCATCTTCAAGCCTCAGCCCGGTGGACACCTCCTCTGGGAAGCCTTGCTAGCTCCTTCCCTCCTTCCAGTTAGGGCGAGAGACCCTCTTTTCTCAACCTCATTAGAGAACTTGAATCCAGCTGGAAGGCTCTGGCTCTACCTGTCTCCACCCAATGGAACAAAGGAAGAACGTCTAGTTTATTTTACGTCCATAGTGCCTGGCACTTGGTGAGGCCCAGTCAATGTGAAATATAATTAAGTGCACGTCTCGGCCGGCGAGGAGCGCTCTCTGCATGTTCCACGTGACCCTCTCCCTCCCTCTGTCTGAACTGAATCTAAACTAGCGCATTGACTCTCTCCATACCACTCAGTTCAACCTTCGATTGGTTCCTACATGCCTCGCGCTGTTAGCTTTTGTGTTCCCGACCGGACCCCAGGAGCTGGTATTACACGTAGCATCACGTGTGGCCCGCAAGGCCTGGCACGGCGGGGCTCAGCTTCTGCTGCACGCTGATACCACCTGGGGGGCTCTGACACCCACCCAAGGCCCGGGCCAGACCCCACACCCCACGCCACCCCTCTGGGAGCGGGCACCAGATTTTTAACTTCCGCAGTTGGTTCCAGCGTATGCAGCCATGGTTCAGAATCACATTCCTAGAAAGATGTGATAGCAGAAACTGCTTGTTGATTCAGCTGGTTCTGCGTGAGGGTAATGCAATATAATATAGTACAATACAACAGTGAATGACAGTGCAAGAGACACACAAAGTGACACAGAATGAGAAAGGTTGGGGGAAAAAAGGAGACTGTTCAGCATGGTGAAGCCAGGGTCCCTTACCCTCAGTGCTGTTGGCATTTTAGGCAAGATTATTCTCTGCTATGGGAGCTGCCCTGTGCATTATACGATGTTTAGCAGCATTCCCGGCCTTAACCCATTAGATGCCAAGAGCAAAGTGTCCCTCCTCCCGTCCCCAAAATGCCTCCAGACACTGCCAGATGTCCCTGGGGCTGGGGGAGCAAAATCACCCCTGGATGAGAACTACCGATGCAGACTAGCCACCAAATCATTTATTGCATGTTTATCTCCCATTTCAACGGTAGATCCCATGAGCACTTTTCCAAATTTGGCTGAGTGGCAGAGAGGATTCTGGACAATGGGATCAGTGTCTTGGTGACAGGCATGCAGGGCTGGGCTGTATGCAGGATGAATGGGAAATCGTTGGTGGGGTCAGCGGTGGGTTCTGAGGCCAGAGAGAATCACACAGAAACTAGATCCGATAGGTTCAAGGCAATTAAGAGGAGTCAATAGCCTTGGTCATCAGCCTATAAAAGATGACCAAGGGGCGCCTGGGTGGCTCAGTCAGTTAAGTGTCCGACTTCGGCTCAGATCATGAACGCATGGTTCCTGAGTTCGAGCCCCGCATGGGGCTCTGTGCTGACAACTCAGAGCCTGGAGCCTGCTTCAGATTCTGTGTCTCCCTCTCTCTCTGCCCCTCCCTCTCTCTCTCCCTAAATAAATAAATAAATAAATAAGCCAACAAACACACATACATACATTTAAAAAAAAGACCAAAAACAGAACAAATTTTTTAAAAAGCCAGATATTCAGTAAAATCACAAAATTGGAAGCAAGCTGAAGGTTGTCACAGGTGAAGGCCAGTGGTGACCAGAGGCCAGGAGAAGGGAAATGGTCAGAGAAGGAGCTCTCAGAAGTTCTGGGCAGGGAAGGACCACATCAGGCCGTGTTTGGGGACACAAGTCTAGCATGGCATGAAGGCTGGCACGGGAGGGGCACGGGAGGCAGGAAGCTGATCTGCTATGGTCCAAGCCCACCTGCTGCAACAGTCCAAACTCACCTGTTGCCCAGGGCCTAAGACCCTTCAGCCCCTGTGAAGTCAGAGCTCAGAGGAGCCAGGGGCAGATGCTGGCAGAGAAAACGCCCAGTGGCCAACTCCGCTGTTGATTAGAGCCTGTCCCCTGACCACTTGGAGGGGAGCAGCTCCTTCGGAGCCCTGCGAACCAGCCTTCCCCCAGGGGGAAGCCCTCCAGACATCGTGCCAAAAGCACAAGGGGCCAGTTAGAGCCCCCAGGGGCCTCAAGCCAGACGTCCTGCTCCCCACACTCTCTTGGGTTCTCCAATATCTCCCCATATTCCTTCTTAGCCTCTTGGAGCCCCTCTTCCTCTGCCCACCCCTGAGCGTTGATGTCCCCACATGTCAATCCTGGGCCTCTTCTCTTCTAACTGCTTCTCAAACTGTCTATCTAAAGCTCCACTCTGCATTCCCCCATTTAAAAACTCCCATTGTCCTCCACTGAACACAAGATAAAGTCCAAGGTACTCCAACCCTTTTTGATCTTGCTCCTGCCCACCTCCCAATTCCCCTCCACCCTGCACTTAGATATTCCAAGCCACATCTGACATACAGGGAGGGAGGAAGGGATGAAGAGAGGGAGGAAGAGAGGAAGGGAGGAAGGAAAAGAGGGAGGGAGGAAGGAAGGAAGGAAGGAAGGAAGGGTGGAAGGAAGGGAGAGAGGAAGGGAGGAAGGAAAAGAGGGAGGGAGGAAGGAAGGAAAGAAGGAAGGGTGGAAGGAAGGGAGAGAGGAAGGGAGGAAGGAAAAGAGGGAGGGAGGAAGGAAGGAAAGAAGAGAGGGAGGGAGGAAGGGAGAGAGGAAGGGAGGAAGGAAGAGAAGGAGGGAGGGAGGGAGGGAGGAAAAGAGGGAGGGAGGAAGGAAGGAAGTGAGGAAGGAAGAGAAGGAGGGAGGAAGGGAGGGAGGGAGGGAAGCCACATCTACCCTTGACATCCTGAAGTTCTTGATTTGTTTCTAAGCCACTCTGTACAATAGCAATTCGCCAGCTTCTCTGTGTCTGCTCCCAACTCTGAGCAGAAATCGAGGCAACTACAGCCTGCAGCCTCAGCACCTTGCTGGTCCCTGATACTTAATATTCAAAGGAGTAGTCACTGTTTGCTAAGTACTGTTATAAATGCCTTATTAGGAATTACTTTATCCTTATAAAGTAGCTATTTTCTGTCATTATTTATAATAATATTATAGGAATGTAAGTGGTAATATTTATTGTCAACCCCATTTTATAGCTGACAGTACAGAGGTACAGAAACATGAAGAAACCTTCCCCAGTTTGCACAGTTAGAAAATGGGGAGAAAAGCCCAGACGGTGTGCTCCAGAGCCAGCACTCCTCAGCAATGTGCAATCCTGCATCTCAATAAGAGACTTTTAAATGAACTAATTCTGATTTAAAAAAAAAAAAAAAAAACAAAACAAAAACAGGAATGTTAGTACTTCAGCCACAGGATGGGGAGACAAGCCAGGCCCGGGGCCACTAGGGCAGGGTCTAATATCACCCACCACAAGTCACAAAATGAAGGCAGGGAAGGGTGCCCTGGTTCAGAAACACAAGGCAGGTGGCCACCACAAACCCACAGGGCAGGACAGAGACTAAAGACCAAACTCAGAGGCACGAGGTTAGGGCAGAGCCCCCACAGGCCACAGGGCACAGACTCTGCCTGACCAGACAGAGCATCGCTGGCCAAGGATGCTGGTCCAGCTTGCTGGGAGCCCCAGGGAAGAGGAGGAAGAGGGGGTTGGCCCCAGTCACAGGACACAGGGCCCTGACATCCGGCTCGGGGGTGGCATCCGGCAGCCCACAGGGGATCCTGGGACTCTGGCCATCGGCCACACTGTTTCCATTTGAAATATCGTGTGCATAGTAGGTGCGTGGGGCTCGAGCCTCTGGGGGGAGAAAAGGGGAGAGTAAAAGGTTGAGGTCACCTGACACCTGAGACCCGGCAGAACCTCCGTCTAGTGGCCCACGCTGGAGCCCACACTGGGCCAGCACCTGGCTGGGTTTCATAGTGAATGAGCATTCAAGCGATCACACTTTCCCTTCCAATAGCCGGGAGCCCGGCACTCACCTGCATGGGCTCGTCAGGGAACCCGGGTTTGCTCGGCCTGTCCTGCCGTCGGGATCTCAGGAGCTGCTTGGCCTGCTTTTCCATCAGAATCGGAGAGGCCCCTGAAAAATGTCGGGAAGGGGCCTTCGGGACTCTCGCAACAGGAGCTCGTGCACCATCTCACAGTCCAAGGCGAAGGATTTGCAAGTTCGATTTCGGTCAAACACAAAAGCGCTTTCACCGGGACCTGTCCCAAAGGACGTGGCATTCCAGAGAGCTCCGAGGAGAATTCTAAATTGTTTCTAACTCAGAGCCAAAGCTGCACAACATAAACATAGTTACCTATTGCAACGGTGCATTTCTTTAAAAGTGGGTGCTAATTTAATGAATACGGGATTTTTTTTTCTTTTTCTTTTTTGTTTTTTTTTTTTAAGTAATCTTTCGAACTCACAACTCCGAGACTAAGAGTCGCATGTTCCACCAACTGAGACAGCCAGATGCCCTTGAGTAAGTTTTTTAAAACACATTTTCTTCAGTTCTCTGGTCAATGTGTTTCTTGTCCCTTAGTTTTGCTTTGATGGTTTTTCTTTTTTTTTCTAATCCCCAAAACACTAAATCAGCTATAAGTTGTTACTGGAAGATTCTCCGTGAGAACAAGACTGTGTTAAAGTTGATAATCACACGTGATCTCTCAAAGAAGGTATCATGATAAAATTATATTAAGTTTTGATAATCACGCACGAACTCCAAATGATATCAAATAAAAGTCTGTCAAGTTTTGATGATGTCATATGAAGTCTAAAAGACAGTATAGTTGAAGATTTATCAGCATTTCTGAGAATTAATATTCAAATACATTTAAAGATTAATAAAATAGGGGCACCTGGCTGGCTCAGTCAGTAGAGCATGCAACTCTTGATCTCTGAGTTATTAGTTCAACCCCACATCGGTGCACAGATTATTTAAATAAATAAAACTTTTAAAAAATAATAAAAAATTTAAAAATAAAGACTGAAAAATAATTATCCCTAATGATAGCAATTCTGGGAGCCTGCTCTTAGGGAGGAAAAAAAGAGCACTGAATTATTATATATTACATATTCTTTGAAATGAAAAAAATATTTTACAAACATAAAATAGACTGATCCCAGCTTGTCATGTCAGCATAGAAACGGCTGTTTTCAGAGTTCACGCTCACCTGAGAAGTAAGTCAGTAAGGTGAGGCAGAGGACAAGAACAAATAGCTTCTTCATCCTGTCTTTGTTCTGCTCTCAGCCTCTTGCAGAATGAACGCCCCTGAATGGGCCAGCCTACTTAAAGGAAGCACTTCCGCCCCCCCCCACCCCCCCTCCCCCCCCCCCCCCCCCCCCCCCCCCACTTGTTTATGCTCTGACTGACTACACTTACGGTATGATGTTAAGTGCATCTGACTCTGAGTTTTTAGTATGACCACTAAACTTTTCCTCCGAATCCCTATAAATTTTCATCCTGAGCAAGGAAATCACCCCTCTGTGATGTGACTTTCAGAGCATGAATTGGAGAAAGCAACATGTGATATTGACTTCATTTAAACAGACGCAGCTACATCATACACTGGTTTGTGAGTGTCTGTTTTTGCTCCTGTTTTCATCTCTTTCATTAACCGTCTCTTACATTTGCACATTGTATGACATCTCTCCAAAGCCCATTCACTAATTAGGTTTGACCTTCCTAATAGTTTCAGAGGTAGGTAGGGAAATTGGCAAGGAGCATAGTAAAGGGGAAAATGTTTTTTTCAGCTGACTTCAGAGCCAGAACACCCAGGGTTCGTGTCCTAGCTTCACCTCTTTCTAGCAATGTAACCTTCAGTAAATCGCTTACCCTTTCTGAACTTTGGTCTCCCCCCCCTGTACAAAGGAGGAACAGTCCCTACTTTGTGGTTGTGATTAAAGATGAAGGATAAGCAGCAGCTAGCACCATATCCATTTTACAAATAAGGAAGTGAGGGCCGCCTGGGTGGCTCAGTCAGTAGAGACTGACTCTTGATTTCAGTTCAGGTCATGGTCTCACCCATTCGAGAGTTCGAGCCCTGTTTGGGATTCTCTCTCTCCCTCTCTCTCTCTCTCTCTGCCCTTCCCCCACTTGCTCTCTATCTCTCTCAAAATAAATAAACAAATGTTAAAAAAAAAATAAGGAAGTGAGGTTTGGAGAGGTGAAACCATATCCAAGTTCACAGACTATGGATGCTGATGTAGAGCCAAATTCTCCTCTCTTCAAAGGCTACTGCTCTTCCCATTATGCCCAAAAGGGCCTCCTGCAATTTGCTGCCCATTAGAAGGGTAAGCAGCCCATTTCAGACTCAAGGTTACTTTTACAAAGACAATAAAATCTCAGTAATCTGAAGTTCTTTTAAATTCAAATCATCTGTAAATATTACATAAAGAAATTATTAAATAGATTCTTTAAAATGTCTGGAAGATATGCAGCATTTACGGGGATGAGATTCTCGAGTCAGAGAAATGATCTGCTGTTTCTGTGGTCACTTTGCCCAGCTCAGAGGAAAACAATGTTCTCTCTGTAGTTGTCCAAATTGATGCTAATGTTGTGCAACTGATATTGAACCTGAATGTTCTATCCACTCTGCTGGTATAAGGACAGTTTGAACAAATTGTAAACAAGAGGAAAAAATCATGCATTGTCAGCAAAGTTGCTCAGAATTTGATCTTCAGTTTTATGCTCTCGGTTGCTATTAACGTCCTTCCGTTTTTATGCAGTTTTCAGTAACTGAGGAATTTTAGGAGCATTATTTTAGAAATAGATATTTGTCACATTATGTACCTTGTGGTTTTTTATGTGCATTGTCAAATCTGTCGTTGCTTTTGCTCTTGTGGTTGAATCGAACACTAACTGTATTGTTTTATCAAATAAATACTTTCAGTGGACCAGAAAAAGAAAATGTATACCCAGCCAGAAATTTCTAATGTGTCCAATGTAAATTTACTACGAAAGTGTTTTTTTAATTCAGTAACTTTTGTCCATATCAGGAGTGTCTGATAAAAATATGATGTGAGCCACAGATGCAAGCTGCATACATGATTAAAATTTTTCTAGTAGCCACATTTTTTAAGTAAAAAAAATTTTTTTGTTTAATTTTTTTAATGTTTATTTATTATTGAGAGACAGAGAGAGACAGAGCATGAGCAAGGGAGAGGCAGAGAGAGGAAGAGACACAGAATCTGAAGCAGGCTCCAGGCTCCAAGCTATCAGCACAGAGCCCGATGCGGGGCTCGAACCCACAAACTGCGAGATCATAACCTGAGCTGAAGTCAGACACTCAACCAACTGAGCCACCCAGGTGCCCCCCAAAAATGAAATTTTTTTATATTCTATTTTATGTATCATGAATACCCAAAATATTATTATGTCGATACGTAATAAAACTAAGCAAATGATGAGATATTTTCTGAGGTTTTTTGCACCAAGTCTTCAAACTACAGTATATATTTTATGTAAAAGTTCATGCATTTCAAGTGCTCAGTAGCCAAATGTGGCTGGTGGCTACCATATTGGATGGCATGGGTCTAGATCCTTCCTTCTCTCTGGCCACCACCTGAGTCTAGGCTACTGTTACTCTTCCCCCAGCTTCTGGCACCAGGCTCCCAACTAGTCTCCCAACCTCCCCTCCTGTTCACTTTGATGCATTCTCCATGCAGCAGCAAGGATGGTCTTCTTAAAATAGAAATATAAAATAGGAAACGGACCTCACCACTTCCCTGCCTAAGAAACCTTTCTTATCTTCTCACTGGACCGAGAACAAAATCAGAATCCTTACCATGCACTACAGGACCCTGTGGTATCTCTGCCTGCCGCTCTTTCCAGCCCTACTCTAACCACACCCCTCTAGCTTACTGCAATCCAGCCACGCGTGGTTACTTTCTACTTAACAAACTCTTCCCACCTCAGGACGTTTGCACATACTTTTCCTCACACTTTTAACGACTGGATCCTTCTCATCCTTCAGGCTTTGATTTGTAAGTTCTCTTGCTCATGCAAGCCTGCCTTCACCAACCTGAGGAAGGTTCCCTGCCCACTCCCCACCACTACCATCACACTCCATCTCCTAGCACACACCATAGTGTGTAAATACTGGACTTGTTTACTTTTAAAAATCTGTCTCTTTCCGCTGGACTATAAGCTCTAAGGAAGCATGTATTACTTTTGTAATTAAAAAAAAAGAGGGGCGACTGGGTGGCTCAGTCGGTTGAGTGTCCAACTTCGGCTCAGGTCATGATCTTGCAGTCCGTGGGTTCGAGCCCCGCGTCGGGCTCTGTGCTGACAGCTCAGAGCCTGGAGCCCATTTCAGATTCTGTGTCTCCCTCTTTCTCTGACCCTCCCCTGTTCATGCTCTCTCTCTGTCTCAAAAATAAATAAATGTTAAAAAAAATTTTTTTTTTTTTTAAAGAAAAAGGAATCCTCTGGTGGACTGGAAAGGTGCTACTAGAGAAAGTCAGGGACCAGTTCTCCCCCACCCTTCCCCTGGCATATTGGTTCAAGGTCTCAGGTGGAGAGCACTCTTCAGCTGTTATGGCTGGGCCAGTGCCCATATTGTTCCAAAAGGGGAACTATAGGAAAACCAAAAGAGCAAGGTCACTTTGTAGTGAGCGTCACTCTAGTGAGGAGAATTCTTTTCTACCACCTATCCTTATTTCCCAGGGAAAGCAGAAGCCAGATCAGTCAGGTGAATCTGGGTGTGCCTGGGTGGCTCAGTCAGTTAAGCGTTTGACTTGGGCTTAGGTCATGATCTCTCAGTTTGAGGGTTTGAGCCCCATGTTGGGCTCTGCATTGACAGCTCAGAGCCTGGAGCCTGCTTTGAATTCTGTGTCTCCCTCTCTCTCTGACCCTCCCCTGCTCACTCTCTGTCTCTTTGTCAAAAATACATAAACGTGGGTTTTTTTGCGGTTTTTTGTTTTTTAATTTAATCAGGTGAATCTGCAGGGCTCTCAGTTGAAGGTGCAATTCCCAAAAGCTCCACAAGGTGGCAGACTAGAGAGCAGAACCAGGGACATCCAAGGTCAGGGGAAAGAAACAAGGCCACCAAGGTTAACTATTCTAGAAGCTGCCAGGAATACCAGAGAATCCACTGGAGATGGAGAGAGATGTTGCTGCAGTGCCTCAGACTATTTTCCTAGGATCTGAATCAATCTGAAGGTCTTCATTAGATGCTGAGGCCTAGAAATTCTGCATTACCAACTACCAACAGGAAGAATGCTACCACCCATATTCAAGGCATCCGAACACAGCTGATATTTGTGTCGGCTTCCCTCTTCTTAAAAGGAATTCTCGGAGCACCTGGATGGTTCAATCAGTAGGGCGTGCAATTCTTTTGATCTCAGAGTTGTGGGTTCGAGCCCCACTTTGGGTGTAGAGATTACTTAATGATAAAATCTTTAAAAAACAAAAAATAAAAGGAATTCTCAAATTACACTGATGTTTAAAGATCTGAAAAACCTGACACCATCAAGCTCCAACATCATCCCACCAGATATTCTCTAGAAAGGATAAGACAGTGATTTCAAATTCTGTCAGCTAAAGAAACTTCAGGGACAAGGGCACATCTTTAAAAATAAATAAATAAATAAATAAATAAATAAATAAATAAAATAGAAAGATGCTGAATCTGTCCCAAGAGAATTATAATGTGTCCACATTCTTTAGGCCCAGAGTCAATTAAATATTTTCTAATATTCCTTTTTGTAGTTGTTTTCTTTTTTTTTTTTTTGTCTACCTTCCCCACTAGACTATAAATTCTATATTTTTATGGTGTATAATTCTTCTATAACTTTTATAGTAGTAACTCTGTAAGCTGTACATGAACAATATACATGTTAATATACAGGCACACTGTGCAGGCAGATGTTAGGTTTGGGCAGGTGTGGTGGGTTAAATCATTAGCACCAATTCTTCACCACCACCACATATGCATGCTCTTTGCCATATGACCTTGAAGTCCCGCCCTTTGACCTCGGGCTCAACCAAGAGACTTGCTTCAGACAATGGGATGGTATCAGACACAACACGGACAAAGGTATATGCAGTGTGTTTGTGCACGTAGTTGTGCCCTCTTGCATTGCTGCCATTGCTACAAAAAGAGCTTCCTCCAGATAGCCGCCCCCGCACCTTGGTCTCAAAATTAACTCAGATGTACCCGAGCAAGGAGCTCAGCCTACAAAGATCCACAGCTTGCAGTAGATTCACTCAACCTAGCCCCACCTAGTTTCCAGCCACCACAGCATGAAGTACAGTTGCCCATAACCTGCAGATCCTTAAGATTACATGATTGTTATTTTAAGCCACTGAGTCTAGGAGTGGTTTGTTACACAGCATCACTCTGACAACAGCTAACCAATACAAGGGGTTCTTATGAGATGGGTAGTATGTCCATAACTGGGTGCTATTGGGTCTAAGCTAATCCCAGGGTCCTGCCAGAAGCTTCACTCAAAAGTGAATGAATATCTACTGGGTAGGCCATGTGGTATAATGGTCAAGATTGTGGAGCACAGAGCCATCAATAAACCTGAGCTTGAATCCTAGCTCTGAAACTTAGTACCTAAGTCACACTGAAGCTGTAACTGGGCAGATTTCTTAACTGTCCAAATGACTGCTTTTTCATTTATAAGAAAAGAATAATAATTACAATATAACTTTCCTCTTAAGGTGTTTTGAGACTTAAAAAAATTTTTTAACGTTTATTCATTTTTGAGAGACAGAGCACAAGTGGGAGCGGGGCAGACAGAAAGAGAGACACAGAATCTGAAGCAGGCTCCAGGCTCTGAGCTGTGAGCACAGAGCCTGACGCGGGGCTCGAATTCAAGAGCTGTGAGATCATGACCTGAGCCGAAGTCAGATGCTCAACCGACTGAGCCACCCAGGTGCCCCTGTTTTGAGACTTAAAAGAGAAAGTGTATGTAAGGTACTTGACAGATATTGCAAGGATCTAATACTTGGAAACCACTGTTGGTGTTGTCACTATTCTTACCATTCCTTCTTCTCATCCGTGAAAGATGATTTGTGAATCATCTTTGCTTATATTTGCATACACACACCCACCCCATTCTCAGACACATGATAGAAAGTCCATAAAAAATGTTTTGAATGGCCAAATAACATAGAGATTAATCAAGCACATATTAAGATATATAATTCTATATATTGTTGAAATAAAAATCCATCTTTATTAGAAAAGAAAACACGGCCCCTTTTCAATAGGAGTTGATTCCCCCTCCATCTCCACACCCTGTGCCCTTGGCTTCCCTTCTCATATCCTCAGGACTTCTACACAAACACATACCTTCCTGTTTGGAGCAATAATACAATGGCAAGATGGTTTGGCCTTGGACAGGAGCCTTTCTGGCCTGCTGCAGGCTTCCACAAGTAGGCTGTAATTTCTGTGCTGGGTCCAGGACATTGGCCCAGCGTACATCTGCCCAATAGGTAAGGACAGCCAAGGTCAGCATCAGATTCCTGATGGCCAGGGCCAGGCTTCTCTCCAACCTAAACAGGAATGACAGGGGTACTGGCAAAGTGTGGGAACGTACGGTGGTACAAATAAACACACTAGGGGAGTGGAACATGGACCAAATAATTTGTGAAACCACTTCTAAGGCTGCTGTCATATTACACTTCATTCAGGAAAAGTGCGAGGCCTTCAACTGGGAGAGAAAAGTTTGATTCTTCTGGGGAAGAGATCCTGAAATCTGTGTTGTTTTTCTCTGTGGGATCTCAGTTGGGATGATAAGCTTCAGAGAGACTAAGAGACACTCTAGCCCGGATTCCCTAACCTTAAGCAGCTAAGAATCACCCAACATCTGTGAAAGCCTCTCACATGGAAGATGAAGACAAAGGAAACCAAAGGGAAAAGCAACTTGGGGCCATCAGAGACTATGCACAGAGAGAAGGGGAAGAAAACTATCCAACACTATCCTCTGAATTCTCAGAGGATATTTTTGCTCTCATGAAACAAGAACAAGAAGTTGGGGGGAAAAAAGGAATATTCCAAAACCGAATCAACAACAAAAAAGAAGTTCTTAGAAATTAAAAAAGATCCAAAGATAAAGCTATGGAAATACCTATTTTAGAAAATAGAAATAGCTATTTTAGAAAATATCTATTTTAGAAAAATAGAGCCAAACAGAGAGAGAGAGAGAGAGAGAGAGAGAGACAGAGAGAGAGAGAGAGAGACTGAGAGAGGAGGAGGGAGATTTAAAAAAATAACAACAACAAAGCAAGGGAGAAAAAATATTTTTAAAGAGAGGACATTTATCCAGATGAGTTGAAAACTTATGTCCACACAAAAACCTGCACACAGAGGTCGATAGTCCCTTATTCATAATCGCCGAATCTTGGAATCAACCAGATGTCCTCCAGTATGTGAATGGATAAATGAACTGATAAGTAATATTCCAGACAATGTAATACTATTCAGCACTAAAAAGAAATGAGCTATCAAGCCATGAAAACAAAGGAATCTTAAATGCCTATTACTAAATTAAGAAAAGTCAATCCAAAAGGGCTACATATGATATGATTCCAACAATATGATATTCTAGAAAGAGCAAAGCTATGGAAATGGTAAAAAGATCGGTGGTTACAAGGGGCTGGGGATTGGGGGAGGGGTGGGAATCAACAGGCAGAACACGGAGAATTTTTAGGGCAGTGAAACTATTCTTTTTTCAACGTTTTGGTTTTTTTTTTGGTTTTTTTTTTTTTTTTTTGGGGGGGGGGACAGAGAGAGACAGAGCATGAACGGGGGAGGGGCAGAGAGAGAGGGAGACACAGAATCGGAAACAGGCTCCAGGCTCCGAGCCATCAGCCCAGAGCCCGACGCGGGGCTCGAACTCACGGACCGCGAGATCATGACCTGGCTGAAGTCGGACGCTTAACCGACTGCGCCACCCAGGCGCCCCTAGGGCAGTGAAACTATTCTGTATGATGCTATAATTGTGGGTACATGTCATTATACATTTGTCCAAACCCACAGAATTTGCCCCACCAAGAGTGAGGCCTAATGCAAACTAGGGACTTTGAGGGGATGATGGTGTGTTAATGGAGGTTCATCGTTGGTAACAAATGCACCACTCTGGTGGGAGATGTTGACAGTGGGGGGAAGCTCTGCCTGTGTGGGGACATGGGAATACCTGAAATCTCTGTACTTTCTACTCCATTTTGCTGTGAACCTAAATCTGCTCTAAAAAATAAAGTCTATTTTAAAAAATAGAGAGAAAGAGGACATTCTAGTAGTTGCAACATCTAAATAAGAGAAGTTTTTAGGGGCGCCTGGGTGGCGCAGTCGGTTAAGCGTCCGACTTCAGCCAGGTCACGATCTCACGGTCTGTGAGTTCGAGCCCCGCGTCAGGCTCTGGGCTGATGGCTCGGAGCCTGGAGCCTGTTTCCGATTCTGTGTCTCCCTCTCTCTCTGCCCCTCCCCCGTTCATGCTCTGTCTCTCTCTGTCCCTT
>NC_064814.1:30410876-30533429 GCF_023721935.1 Panthera uncia
AAACGAAGAGGCCCATGAAGGCAAAAGTATGTAGGGCTCTTTCTTAGACTGCCATATGAAGGAGAGAATGCCCAGTTAAATCTGACTCTCAGATAAACAATGAATAATTTTTTTTAGTATAAGTATACCCCCAAATATTGCATGGGCATACTTATCCTAAAAGCTTATTTGTTGTTTATCTGAAATTCAAATTAATTGGGCAGCCCGTTTATTTGAAATTTAAGCTTTTATTTCCTAAGTGTGGCGAGGCTGCAGGAAAGTCATAGTGTGGCCCTGGCTGGACCAACTACAGCCACAGCCTCCTCTCCCACGCTCCGAAGCTAAACATCTTAGGTCGGGTTCCCAGGAAGCAGATCTTAGGATGAGGGTGTATGGGCAAGCAATTTATTTAAAGAAGTGCTCCCAGGGGCATGTGGGTGGCTCCGTCAGCTGAGCGTCTGACTCTTGATTTCCGTTCAGGTCATGATCTCATGGTTCGTGAGTTCCAGGCCCCTGTTGGGCTCTGTGCTGACTGCACAGAGCCTGCTTGGGATTCTCACCCTCTCTGCCCCTCCCCTGCTCACATGCACGTGTGCACACTCTCTAAACAGACAAACAAACAAACAGTTTTAGGGGCACCTGGGTGGCTCAGTCGGTTAAGCGTCCAACTTTGGCTCAGGTCATGATCTCTCAGTTCGTGAGTTTGAGCCACCGCTCTGCCCCCCGGCCCCCCACCTCCTGCCCCGTCGGGTTCTATGCTGACAGCTCAGAGCTTGGAGCTGCTTCTGATTCTGTCTCTCTCCCTCTCTCCCTCTCTCTCTCTCTATGCGTGTCCTCTGATCACACTCTGTCTCTCTCTTAAAAAATAAAAAATAAACATTTAAATACATACATACATACATAAAATAAAGAAGCGCTCCCAGGGGAGACTGGTAGGCGCATGGGAGAGGGTGAGAGCAAGGCAGGCCACGACAGGGAGGAGGCCGGGCAGGGCTGAAGTGCAGACCCGGCTCAGTGGGGGGTGCTTCCGCCTGAGCCCACAGGGGAGTGTCGGCTGCACCCCAGAAATGTCCCAAAGGGCAGAGCACTGGCACCACCATCTACACCGGAAGATGCCAGAAAAAGAGGTTAGCCCAAGTGAACGGCTTGGGTGGAACAGTCACTCTGACCCTGCTACCTTACTTTCCTGTGGTTTTACTCTTTAACCCGCACACAAGAAGTACAAAGGACAACGGGGACATCGGCGCCGGTGATGACGTGAACGGATGCTGCTGTCTCATGTCATCTGGGACCTCACCCACGTGGCCTTTCAGAACTCAGGGGTCTGCCTTATTACGATAGCAATATTTTCTTTCTATGGGGCGTCCAGGCGGCTCAGTCAGGAGAGCATGCGGCTCTTGATCTTGGGGCTGTGAGTTCAAGCCCCACATTGGACATATAGCCGATGCAAAAAAACCCCAAACCAATATTTTCTTTCTTTGCCGCTATTCTTGGGTCTTTCTACGTCTTCACCCTCGCTACACCATCAAACACATTCGACGTTCAGTTCTGCGCACTGACCGAGGCCTGACACGGTTGCCGGCATGCCTCACGGCCCACTGGCCCAGCTTCCTGACGTTCTCCAGACGTGTCACTTTCTCACCTCTTGTTTTCCTCCTGTCCTTGGCTCTGCCTGCAAACCCCTTCCCATCCTTTTCTGTTTGGCAAATTCCTATCATCCCCGAAGGCCCGGGAAAACGCCCTCTGTGATGCTTTCTCTTACCCCTGTTCCTGAGGAACACGCTCCTCCCAGGGGGCCTCAGACACACCTTCAGTGTCACTGGTCCCTGTCATACAATTGTTCGCCTACACATCTGCTTCCTGGCTGCCCGCGCCCCTCCCTCACCCCCATCAGGGATTTGGTGATACCGATCTGATCATACCCGGTGCCTAGCCCGCAGTGGCCCCAGAATGTTTGCCGTATGAATGTAACGAATACAGAAATTCAGTCGGTGGCTTTGCGCAGATGAGCACTCTACTGGAGTCCACCGCGCCCCGTCCCTGTGGGCCGCGTGCGTGTGTTTACAGGACCAGCAAAGCAGACACACCAAAACGGAAGTGGGAACAGGAAAACCAGTCCTCATCAGATGCCACTGAGCTGCACGAAGCTTCGCTGAAGCCAGATGGATGGTGGGACCCCCGGGGATGTTGTCTCAGTCTCGATTCCGTGTGTCTGGGCTCCCCGGTGGGGGCCTTTCCCCATCCCCACTGCAGTGTCCCCTCTGATGATTCGAAGTGCCTCCGTTTCCAGGATGGGAGCCTGGCCTCGGTCTACCTGCAATTACGGGAGGGGGGCTAGCCTTGCCAGGCCCCTCATCTGGAGGCTTCTTGTGCCACCCTGGATTCCCAGCTCTAAAACACCCAGGTCTGATGGAGGGTAGATAGCCCGACGTGAGGAACACCACGAAACCCTGTGGCCAGACTGGACCCTTCAGACTTGGACGTGAGCCTTGCTCAGACCTGCATCGCCCGCCCCTTTGGACACACAGTTTCTGCTGCTGGCATCCTTCCCCTCGGCCTCCTGGGCAGCCCCCTCCCACAGCCGGAGGTGAGGAAGGAGAGGGCCCAGACGCTGGAGTAGACACATCTGATTGGACCTGGGCCCTGGCACTAACCAGGGGGTAATCCTGGGGAAGTGGCTTCAACTCCATCTCCTCGCCTGTCAACGGGAATCATGCTGTCTCATGGGAAAGACAGAATTAAGTGAGGTTACTTAGATGCACAGAACAGTATCAGTTCCTCTCCCTTCTGTTTTGGGGGCTCCCCCTGTTCCTAGATTTCTCCCTTCCCTTCCCCTCGTGACCCTTGAAGTCCAGGATTCAAAGTGCCATTCAAATGGTCTGAAAGATAAGAAGGAGAGCTGCTCTCCTCCAGGCCTGCTGCGCAGCCGGGCTCTCCTGGGGCCCCCTCCCCAGCTTCCTGAGGAAGGCAGGGCTACGGCGACCCAAAGGGGCCTGGAACACGACGAACTGAACAGGGCACAGACCGCATAGCACGTCTGATCCAATGGAAAAGCCCAACGTTATTAGGAAGAGCCATAATGGGATATTCCTCCTGACGTCAGTGGGCGAAAGGGGACCAGGTGACCAAGGGACAACGATGTGGAGGAAACTGTGAATATCATTCCCAGGTGGGTCTGGGGTTGCTCAGACTGGGTGGGAGGTTCCACTCACACGGGACGGAGTGCCCAGCACAGGCAGGAAGGACCTCCTCTGGCTTTCTCCGAGACGTCGGGGGAGACCCTCCTTCTGACCCGTCCAGTGAGGACAGGGCAGGCCCTTCAGGCGGAGAGGTGATCAGTGAAGGTGCGATGGCCATTACGTCATGACTGTTCCCACCCTCTCCGCTTGCTTCCCTTCCTGACTCCTTTCCTGCCTCTTTCCTTTCACCCCAGCCAAGTAAATAGAATGATGGATGCAGATTTTCGGTGACAGCTGCTCTCAATCTCCAATTTAATTCCAATAGTTTCCTCCTGTGCCCAAAAGTTCCCCAGGTTGATCCCTCAAGACAAATTATTTGGTTACTTTTTTGTTTATTCCCCCAATATCCCATGCGGGGGCTGGGGAGCAAGGTGAGCTGCTCAGTCCCCCGGTCCGGTAGGAGAGAGGGGGGTGTAAGTAAATGATCCCAGGACACGTGCTAAATGCTGCCACCAAGCGCTGTGTAAGGTGTTATGGCAACACTGAGGAAGGAGTGACTGACGGTCACGGAAGAAGGCGCGCGCTTGAAATGAGTCTTAAAGGACGGGTCTGGGGGCGCCTGGGCAGCTTAGTCAGTTGGGCGTCCGACTTTGGCTCAGGTCATGAGCTCGTGGTTCATGAGTTCCAGCCCCGCACTGATAGTGCAGAGCCTGCCTGGGATTCTTTCTCTCTCCCTTTCCCTCTGCCCTCACCCCTCAAAATAAATAAACTTTTAAAAAAGGGTTTAAAGGACGAGTCTGAGCTTGCCCAGACCGAAAGGGCAGAAAACGTTCCAAATGGAAAGACCAAGGGTTCACATGAACAGATCAGCCTGACTCCTAGGACAACTTGGTTTGGCTAGAATACTGGGTATCTGAGGAGATAGCAAGGACTAGAGCCAGACCGGTAGGCTGATCAATTCATTCAACAAACATTCACGGGACACCTACGTTGCCCCGGAGACCGTGCCACGTGCTGTGAGGGATACGGAGGGAAAACAAGTGGTCAGTGCCCCATCGTGAAGGGCCTTCGGAGGCTGCCTGAGGAATGTGGTTTTTCTGCAGGAGGAGATTAGGAACCATTGAGGGATTCCTAACACAAGGAAGTCATGCTCCTTTCGATGCTGTGGGAAGTTTGTGGAAGATGGAGTGGAGATGGGGAACACCAGGGAGAGGAAACCAGGTAGGAGGCCATCGTGATGATCAGGTAGGGTATGACAAAGGGCTTAATTAGGCAAGAGATTTTTTTTCGAGAAATGATCAGGCAATCATAGCCTGACTCTATAGCAAAGACCCCTCGTTTTTGTATTATGGTACAACACGTGTAACAAAATTTACCATTTTGGGGTGTCTGGGTGGCTCAGTCGGGTGAGTGTCCGACTTTGGCTCAGGTCATGATCTCATGACTCATGAGAGCCTGCCTCCCTCCCTCTCAGCAGCAAGGAGTGATCTCCAGGTAGGGCCTGGGTTTTCTGAAGTGAAGGCATGGAGGCAAACTGGCTTGGACTCCTTAATCTAGAGACATATGGTCAGATTTCTTGACTAAAACAGAGTCCATAGTGCCAGTCACGATTGCCTGTCTGGATTATTCAAGGAAGGCCTGAGGGGACCAGTGTTGATAATTAGAGACTCTCAGCTTCTGACCTCAGCACCTGCTTCAGGATGGAGAATGATTATCATTCCACGGCCACTTGGAGGACAAACGCAATACTATTTCCTCCATTGGGCGTCATATTTCCTCCATTGGTCTTCTACGATGGCTAAATTAAATATAGAAATACCTTAGCCCTCTTGGTTTTATATGTGTCTTTGGGGAGCTATAAATGCTGCTTGAAGTTTTCTGTCTGTGCCAGTGTGGCCTGGTGGGAAGAACACCCTCTTTGGACTTGACGGAACTGAGTTTGAATCCTGCTACTTCCTAACTATGTGACCTTGAGCAAGTTATTTAAACCCTCTGAGCCTAACTTCCCTCATCTGTAAAAGAAAAGTTGTAACACTATCAGTAGGAAGAGGACTTAATGTTGGCAGAGGCCCCAAAATGCTAAGAAGAAAATAGGTGACAAGAATCCCCCTCATTCCCAAAGTGAGGTGCTAGGACACATATGCAGAACTTATGAGGAAGCATCCTAGAACCAGTGTTGTGATCCCTACCCGCTACCTACCTCTACCTCCCCCAAAGGTATACAGAACCTGAAGCTGTCAAGGCCAGACATTGAAATTAGACTTGTTTGCATACTGTTAGTCAGGGGGTAAGAGCTGTAATCTTCCCTTTGGAAAGAGCTGGGGAATATCTCCTTCTCACTACAAGTTTGGTGAGAAGGTTCCAAGGAAACTCTAACTCCGAAAATTGAGAAGAAGGTAAGCATTCTATTCAATATTTACTATCCAGTATTATTCACTGGAGGTCCTAGCTAGTGCAATAAGGCAAGAAAAAAAAAGTCATAGATTGTAAAAGAAGAAATAAAACTGTCTGTTCAAAGATGACATAATTATATACATAGACAATTTCAAAGAATCCACAAAATGAGCTACGAGAGGTAAAAAGTGAGTTTAGTAAGATTGCAAGATAAGGGTCAAACCCCCAAGATCAGTTGTATTCTTATACACTAGCAATTAATAGTTGGAAATTTAAGGATTTTTAAGTACTATTTACAATAGCATCCCCAAACACTACATATTTAAGTATAAATCCAATAAAATATATACAAGATCTGAACGCTAACAACTACAAAACACTCATGAAATAAAAAAGAAGACCTAAATAAATGGATGTTTCGTGGATTAGAAGACTCAGTATTGTTAATATGCCAATTCTTCCCAAACTGATGTATTGATTAAATGCAATCCAAGTCAAAATCCAGGAAATTTTTTTTTGTCGGAATTGACAAGTTGGGAGCATGTGGCTGGCTCGGTCAGTAGAGCGTGTGACTCTTGATCTCGGGGTTGTGAGTCTGAGCCCCACATTGGGTGTAGAGATTACTTAAAAATAAAATCTTTAATAAAAAAAGAAATTGACAAATTGATTTTAAAATCTATACGAAAAGACAATAAATCTAGAATAGTCAAGAGAATTTTTAAAAAGAACAAAATTGGAGGATTCACAGTATCTGATTTCAAGGCTTCCTATAAAGCCAGGGTAACCAAGGGGGTGTGGTATTGTTAAAAGGATACACAAGGATCAATGGAACCAAATGGAGAATCCAGAAATAGACCCATACATATATGGTCAATTGATGTCCGGCAAAGGCACAGGCAAGTCAATGGAGAAAAGACAGTTCGACATAAATGGTGCCCAAACTATGAGACATGTGTATGCAAAAGCGAACACCTTGTGCCATATGTAAAAATTAGCCCCAAATGGGTAATAGCTTACTTTCGATGTAAAACCCAATACTATAACATGTCTAGAGGAAAATGGAGGACAAAATCATTGTGATCTTGAGTGAGGCAAAGATTCTGTGGTTACAAAACTAAAAGCTCCATCCTTAAAAGAAAAACTTGATGTTTTCGACTTCCTCGCCGCGGAACAGTTCTGCTCTTTGAAAGGCACCGTTAAGAGAATAAAATACTACGGATGCAATGTCAGCATGATGACTGTAGTGAGAACCGCTGTATGATATATAGGAAAGCCCGTAAGAGAGCGAATCCTAAGAATTCTCATCACAAGGGGAAAAAAGAGTTTTGCTCTTTTTTGCTTTTTAAAAATTGTGTCTGTAGGACATGATGGATGTTAACTAAACTTCTAGCAATAATCATTTCACAGTATAGGTAAGTCCAACCATCTTGCAGCACACATTAAACTGAGACAGTAATGTTTGTCAATTACATCTCAATAAAACTGAAAAAAGTAAACATCAAAACACATGCAACCAAATAAAAAAAATAAAAACACCAAATTGTCGCTGATTCTCAAATTCTTAATGGATGTACAAATGGAAAGATTTAAGTGGTCATCTTATAATATCTAAAGAAATGAGCTGGTGGTGGAAGGGATTTTCCAGGTCTTGCAATTACTCATTACTAGAGGAGCTGTCAATCTTACTACAAATAAATCATTTACAACATGCTAAAAAAAAGAGAGGGTAAGGACAAGCCACAGGCTTGGAGAAGATATTAGCCAAACATATCTGATCGGAAAATATAAAGAACTGTCAAAACTCCGTAATAAGTAAACAAACAACCCAACTAAAAAATAGGCAAAGGTTTGAGTCGATGCTTCACCAAGGATGATATATGGATGGCAAATTAAACATGTGAAAAGAGGGGCGCCTGGGTGGCTCAGTCGGTGAAGCATCCGACTTCGGCTTGGGTCATGATCTCACTGTTCATGGGTTTGAGCCCCTCGTCGGGCTCTGTGCTGACGGCTCAGAGCCTGGAACGTGCTTCGGATTCTGTGTCTCCCTCTCGCTGCCCCTCTCCCACTCATGCTCTGTCTCTCTCTTTCTCTCTCTCTGTCAAAAATAAATAAACGTTAAAAAAAACACATGAAAAGATGCTCAACATCGTTAGTTATTGAAACACAAATTAAGACTATGAGATACCAATAGATACCTATTCAAATGGGTATATTTTAAGATAAGTGGATAACACCAAGTGCTGACAGAGATATAGGGCAGCTGGAACTTGCGAGAGGGGCCAGGGACAGTGTAGGATGGTACAGCTGCTGTAGAAACCAGCTTGACAGTTTCTTATAATATGACCCAACAATCCCCCAATCCCACTCCTAGGTATTTACCCAAGTGAAACGAAGACGTGTGTTCACCCAAAAACCTGTACGTGAACGTTAATAGTGGCTTTATGCATAACTGCCAACATCTGGAAACAACCCAAAGCCTTGCGATTAGTGAATAGTCACACTGTGGCGCGTCCCTACTACAGAAGCCGACGCAGCGATGAAAAGGAACAGATTACCAGCCCTCAGGACAACACAGATGAATCTCAAAAACACTGTGTTTGAATGAATCCATTTATATGACATTCTGGAAGAGGCTAACATTTAGGGACACGTAACAGATCAGCGGTGGTCAGGGGCTGGGCTGAGGGAAGGAACTAATTGCAAAGGGAGAAAGGGAATTTGGGGGGTAATGAATTTAATGGTTACCGTGTATTACATTATATGCATTTGCCGAAACTCCTAGAATTTTACACTAAAAGGGTGGATGTTGCTATCTGCATATTTCAATGTCGTCAGTTTTTCACTTTTTAAAAACAGATAGTTGCATTTAAGGAAAAAAGGGCGGACGCTGGGGGACTGAAGACGAAAGGGCCGGATGTTGGAATTTCTCTAGGGAGCGCTGGGGCGTGATGCGAACCTCACTCTCTTCTTGGGGAAACAGTAGGGGATGTGTCCGCTTGCTTCAAGTCCAGTGAGAGCATCTCGGAACAGACCACCCACTGGAAGAGTTGGGTATATGCTGTTTGTGGTTAGGACAAAGGGACAAGAATCTTAGCTCTCATCTGGGAGGAAAGCGGTGTGGCCGGCTGAGGCAGCTGAGGCGGCAGAGATCTCACTCGTTTGGGCAATCACAGTGTTAACTATGGAAGTCAGAAGCTTGCGGTTCTAAATACCTCCGGGAAGGTGAGAATTTCCTGCAGGGAACAAAACCTGAGCAGAAACGGGTGTTGAGAACACGGTCGGGTACCTGGCTGAGAGGGTCCAGAGGCGGTTAGCCCAGAAGACCTGCTCCCTGGATCAAAGGATTCAGGTGTAGGGGGCCTGGAGGACCCCGAGGAAGCCCATGAGGGAACTGCCAGCTCGAGGCATCTGCCCCCGGGTGGCACCACTGTCAGATCAGACTTTTCCTGCCCTTGACCTTTCATCCCTCATCCCCATTCCCTTGGCGGGGGGTGGGGGCCAAAGGGCACATTGTGAGGAGGGTGGAGGCAATGGGAGGAGCCCTGAAGGGAGAATCATCAGACAATCTGATGGATTTCTGCAAGCTCCAGACCAGGAAGTCAGTTTCTAGAACTCAGCGAGAGATATAATGAAAGTCATTATTTTTTTCATTTAGATAAACATGAATTATTCACCAAAGTCCTAAATTCTGTTTTATTGCAGCTTCCCATTTATCAAGGAGATAAAACATTTTTTTTTTTTTTTCTTTTTTGGCTCCACCTCTGGAGGGGAAATATGACCTCACCTTGCTCAGTGGAACAAACACTGAGCGTAATGGTCACTTTCAATTGTGGAAGGAGGTGAACTGACCGTGTGCCAGGGTGCTAAACACTGTGGTTATTTACATCCGGCCGCGTCTGTGGTGAATGATAATGCTCTCGTGCCTCTGCCGCCTGGAAGTGGCGAACTGTCCTCGCCCGCCGAGAGGAAAATATCCGACTTCTCGTGATGATCTTAATGCCAGGCTTTTACACCCCTTTAAAAAGGATGTTAGGGCTCTAATTGACTTAATATGCTGATTCTGCAGTCTGACTTTCACACGGGAGGTAAGAGGGTAACGTTCTTGCCGAGCCTGGTTGGGGATGAGGCGAAAGGCGAGACGCCGAGCAGTCAGACCCAAGGATGGAGTCGAGCCCACGGCTTGACTGAGCTCCTGTGACTCCATTTTCGCCAAGGGCTGCATGAGTCTCTCATGACAAGGGTCTTCTAGTCGCTTGTGGAGCTGACGGAGGTACCGTGAGCCAAAGGGCAGAAGGTGACCGCGCCCCTCAGGGAGAGAGAGCCCTCAAGTGTCTGAGCTCACTCTGCTGGGACACAAAAGTGTTTGTCAACCCAAGGAGTGATGTCAGATTTAATTCTGCTGTCAACGGCTTCGTAAACCTGTAATGAGATGTATCCCGGGAACTAAATTACTCTTCTTGTTGTGATTGTCACCCCTGAGAACTGGTCTTTTGTGATAATCTTTCATGGCATTGGGTACACCTGCACCACATTCCCCATATGCCTTGTGAAGGGTGACGGGCTCGGTCTGTGGAGCCATCAAGGTAACCATGACTTTCTCTCTTACCGTTAATTTATCTTCCCTAAGATTTGCTTCAGACCTAGGATGGGAAAGGGAAAAAAGTAAAAAACACCTCACCTACATGTGTCCTGAATACATCTAAGTGCATCCTAAACGCGCATATTAATTTTAGTCCTCACCACTCAGCAGGTACAATAGTTATTGAATTACTTTTCTGTGTCCTTCTATCAGCTAGGACTCCTTTTTGCAAGTATAAGAAAACCCAACTTGAGGCTTGTGTAACTAAAAAGACCAGGCATTGGTGAAAGCTTCAGGCATGGCTGGATCTAGGGGTTTACGACAAAGCTTCGGGACTCAGTCTCTAAATTCTCTTTGGGCTGGTGCCCAAACCAACTACTGTATCCAGGAGGTTGGAATACAGTAAATGGCCACATCTCGGTCATTTCCTCAGTCCTTGAATCCAGGACCAGATAGCGCCAACTGACCCACAGGACCAAATGTGAGAAGGGGAGAGAGGCTCCCCAGAGGAAAACAAAGTGCTATCACTGGAGGAGAGGAACCGGAGGTTGAGCAGAAAAACTTACATTTGTCAAGAGCATATCTTGGCTCTGTCTTTTCTGAGCTTTGCAGCTCAGGCAAGTTATTAAACATTGCTCCGCTTCCTCATTTTTAAAATCGGGGGGGGGGGGCGCCTGGGTGGCTTGGTCGGTTAAGCGTCCGACTTCGGCTCAGGTCATGATCTCACGGTCCGTGAGTTCGAGCCCCGCATAGGGCTCTGTGCTGACCGCTCAGAGCCTGCAGCCTGTTTCAGATTCTGTGTCTCCCTCTCTCTCTGCCCCTCCCCTGTTCATGCTCTGTCTCTCTCTGTCTCAAAAATAAATAAACGTTGAAAAAAAATTTTTTTTTAAATCAGGGAAATAGTAGTCTATACTCAAGGATGTCAAAGGATTAAATCAAGTAATCTATGTAAAGCGCTTAATACAAACAGTAAACAGTTAAATATCAGTTGCTTCAATAATAATATTGATTATTACTATTTTTAATATTAAAACTCCCTAATAGATAATAAAGTAATATCTATATTTCTGGCATCTAGTATAATGCCTAGCACATAGTAAGTATGTGACAAATGCTTGTGGAATAAGTGAATGGATGAAAAAGGACACACAAAACCTTGAAATCAGCATATTATCTCTGATCATAAAGAAAGTATACATAGGTTAAATAAATTTTATTTTAGGTTTATTAACTTAGGTTGATTTTATTTTATTGTTTTCAAATGTGTCACACACATAAATGAGCCTTTACAAGATGCAAGTACAGACATGTACTAAAGAACAATAATGACGTGAGACCCAAATGACCGGCAACTAGGTCAAGATTGAAAATTGGTGCCTTTCCCCGATTGCAATCCTCTCTACTCAACAGAGATACCCCTGATGTTTTGTGATAATTATTTTCTTGTTTTACTTTATAGTGTTACCAATGATGTATCCATCCCCAAATTATATAGTTTCATTTTATCTTTTTAAAAAATTTTATAGACATCAGATTATACTGTACGCAATCATATCTGTTTGGCCTCTTCTGCTTCGACATCGTATTTCCAGATTTTTCTTTAAAAAAAAATTTTTTTTAACGTGTATTCATTTTTGGAGAAACAGAGAGAGACAGTGTGAGTGGGGGAAGGACAGAGAGACAGAGAGGGAGACACAGAATCCGAAGCAGGCTCCAGGCTCCGAGTTGTCAGCACAGAGCCCGATATGGAGGTCAAACCCACGAATTGTGAGATCATGACCTGAGCCAAAGTTGGAGGCTTAACCGACTGAGTCACCCAGGCGCCCCTTTCCAGATTTTTCTATATTGATGAGTGAAGCTATGGCCTATTCCTTCTCAGTGCTATATGGTATTTTTGTGGTAATTCTGTATATTCTAATGTTATTTGGCACTTGACTGATACCAATATTGCTGCCCTGAATATTCCTTACATTTCTTCCGACATATGTTTGGGGAAGCTTCTCTAGGATTTACACCTTAGAGTGGAATTATTGGGTTGTAAGGCAGGTACATATTAGACTTTACTCGATCATGACTTTTCCCAAAGTGCTTTGAAAAATCCACACTCCCACCTGCTGTGGTTGAGTAACAAGTGATATTGTTGCCCCACACTTTCTGCAGTTGTAATTACCAAACTTCGTTTTGCCAATCACTATGCATGTAATGAGACCGTCATATGATTTGAACCAGAGGTTGAGCCACTTTTCGTATGTTTTTTGGTCATTGACGTTTCTCTTGTGTAAAGTCCATGAATTTCAAGTCCTTTGCTTGGAAGGGGGGATTATTTGTTTTCTTACAAATTCATAACAGTTATTTAGATATCCTGGATATTTGTCCTTTAACAGCTATATATGCTAAAAACATAAAATCCAATGTAAGCAGAAGGAAGGAAATAACAATGATAAGACCAGAGATTGATGATAGACAACATAAAAAACAATAGGGAAAAATCAATGAAACCATCTTTGAGAAGATCAATAAAATTGGTAAACTAGCCAGACTAATGAAGGAAAACAAAAGAGAAAGAAGACATAAATTATTAACATCAGGAATAAAGAGTATCAGGAGTAAAGGAGATCATCCTGCAGACATTAAAGGATAATACAAGAATATTATGCCAACTTTATGCCAATAAATTCAAGTACTTAAATGAAATGCACAAATTTCTTAAGGAACATGAATAGCCAAAGCACAATGAAGAAGAAATAGATAATCTGAATAGCTCGAAATCTATTAAAGAAACGTGTACTTAGAGGCACCTGGCTGGCTTATTCAGAAGAGCGTGAAATTCTCGATCTTGGGGTTGTAGGTTCGAGCCCCACGCTGGGTGGAGAAAAGAAAAGTGCACTTAAAATTTTCTCATAAAGAAAACACAAGTCCTAGATATCTTCACTGATCAACTCGAACAAACGTGTAGGAAGAAATAATACCGAATATACAAAATCTCTTTCAGAAAATAGAAGACAAGGGAATCCTTCCTGACTCAGTTTAGGAGGCCAGCATTACTAAGCTACCAAAGCCAGACAGAACACTGCAAGAAAAGAAAACTACACACCAATATTCTTCAGGACCATAGAAGTAAAAATCCTTAACAAACATTTAGCAAATTGAATCCAGCAACGTGTAAGAAGGATAATACATCATGAGATCAAGTTGGGTTCATCCTGAGAATGTAAGATTAGTTTAACCTTCAAAAATGAATGTAATTCATAGTAACACAGTAAAAAAGAAAGCCATATGATCATCTAAATCGAATAAATATTTCACAAAACCCCACATCCATTCATGTTATAAACTGTCAGCAAACTTGGAATAAAAAAGAACTCACTTAGGGGCATGTGGATGGCTCAATCAGTTGAGCCTCTGGCTCTTGATTTTGGTCATGATCCCAGGGTGGTGGGATCAAGCTGAGTGTCAGGCTCTGTGCTGAGTGTCGAACCTGCTTAAGATTCTCTCTCTCTGTCTCTCTCTCTCTCTCTCTCGGACGCCTGGGTGGCTCAGTCGGTTGAGCGCCGGACTGGCTCAGGTCATGATCTCACCGCTCGTGGGTTTGAGCCCTGCATCGGGCTCTGTGCTGACAGCTCAGAGCCTGGAGCCTGCCTCAGATTCTGTGTCTCCCTCTCTCTCTGCCTTCCCCACCTCCCCTCAAAAATAAATAAACATTAAAAAAACTTTTTTTAATTCTGTCTTTCCACCCCCCTCTTGTGTGCTGGCTCCCTCTAAAAAAATGAAGAAGAAAAAAGAAGAAGAAGAAGAAGAAGAAGAAGAAGAAGAAGAAGAAGAAGGAAGAAGAAGAAGGAGGAGGAGGAGGAGGGGAGGGGAGGAGAAGGAGAAGGAGAAAATAATTCACTTAACCTGGTAAAAGCAGTCTTCAAAAAAACCTACAGTTAATATTACACCTAATGGTGAGATGTTGGATGCCTTTCCTCCTAAGACTGTGAACAATGCAAATGTGTCCACACTTACCAACTGCATTTAACATTTTGGAGGCAGGAGAATAAGGCGAGAGAAAAATAAAAGGCATACAGATTTTAAAGGAAGAAATCCAAATGTCCTTTTTTTTCTTTAATGTTTATTTTTGAGAGAGAGAGAGAGAGAGAGAGAGAGAATATGAGCAGGGAAGGGGCAGAGAGAGAGGGACACACAGAATTCGAAGCAGGCTCCAGGCTCCAAGCTGTCAGCCCAGAGCCCAATGTGGGGCTCAAACTCACAAACCACGAGATTATGACCTGAGCTGAAGTTGGATGCTTAACCAACTGAGCCACCCAGGTGCTCCAAAATCAAACTGTCTTTGTTCAGTAGCACCTGAGTGGCTCAGCTGGTTGTGTCCGACTCTTGGTTTTGGCTCAGGTCATGATCTTGCAGTTCATGAGTTTGAGCCCTGCGTTGGGCTCCATTCTGATAGTGTGGAGCCTGCTTGGGATTCTCTCTCTCCCTCTCTCTCTGTCCCTCCCCCACTCGTGCTCGCTCGCTCTCTCTCTAAATAAATAAACTTAAAAAAAAAACTGTCTTTATTCACTGATAACAGGATTATCTATGTAGAAAATCTTAAAGAATCTACAAAAATACTACCAGACATAATACATGAGTTCAATAAGGTCACAGAATACAAATTCAACATACAAAATGCAATTGTGTATCTATAGGCTTAGCAACAAAAAATTGAAAATTGAAACTTAAAGATTCTGATGTGATTTTGATTGGGATTAAATTGATTCTATAGATCACCTCAAAGAGAACTGATTTCTTTAATAACTTGAGTCTTTCAGCTCATGGACATGATATAACCTTCCACATATGTAGACTTGCTTTAATATTTATGCATAGTGTTTTATAGTTTCTGTGTAAAAGTCTTGCACATCTAATGACGAATCACTCCTATGTTTTTGGTTTTCTGATGCTATTGTAAATAAGGTCTTTTAAAATTTCATTTCAGCTTGCTTACAGCTAGAGTATAGAAATTCAATTGGTTTTTGAAATATTTACTTTGTATCTAGCAGTTTCATTAAGTTGACTTATTAACTCTGATAGTATGCATACTCTTTTTGGATTTTCTATGTACGCAACCATGTTGTCTATAAATTTTGATGGTTTCTTCCTTTATAATACCACTAATTTCTTTTCTTCCCCTATTACATTAGTTAGGACCTCTACTACAATATGCTTGGTAGAGAGCCTTTATCATGTTATGAAGGTTTCCTTCCATTCCAAATATTTTCAGAGTTTTCTTTTTTTATTTATTAAAAAAATTTTTTTTAATGTTCATTTATTTTTGAGGGAGAGAGCGTGAGCAGGAGAGGGGCAGAGAGAGGGGGAGACAGAATCTGAAGCAGGCTCCAGGCTCTGAGCTGTCAGCACAGAGTCTGAAGCGGGGCTCAAACTCACGGACCGTGAGATCATGATGTGAGCCAAAGTCGGACGCTTGACCAACTGAGCCACTCAGACGCCCTGTGTTTTCTTTTTTTAAATCAAGGATGCATATTGAGGGGCACTTGGCTGGCTCAGTTGGAAAAGTGAGAGGCTCTTGATCTCAAGGTCATGAGCTCAAGCCCCACGTTGGGTGTGGACATTACTTAAATAAATAACTTTATTAAAAAAAAGAAAAGAAAAGAATGGATGTTGAATTTTATCAACTCCTTCTTCATTTATGGCTAATGATCACGTGATTTTTCTCCTTTATTATATTACTTTCCTCATATCTTTATCTTTCCTCATATCATTATCTTTTTCATATATTTTGATTCACATGGCTAACATTTTGCTTGTGATTTTTGAATCTACATTCATGAGAGAGATTTCCTGAATATTTCCTTTCTTATACTTTCCAGTTTGGCTATCAAGTTAATGCTAGATTCATAAAACTAATTGAGGGAATGGGAGCTCTTTTTAGATTCTCTGAAATAGCTCTATATAAGATTACAATTATTTATTTTTTGAATGTCTGGAACATGCTCCCGATGTCATCAGGGTCTGCAGTCTAATATGTAGGAAGGTTTAAATCTACAAATTCAATTTCCTTCATGGTTATAGAATTGCTCAGAGTTTCTATTTCTTGAATCAGTTAGATTTTCCTGAGAATGTGTCTGTCTCATAAAAGATTTCAAATTTAGTGACATAAAAATTTTCAACAATGTCCTCATGTTTTATTTCAATGTCCGCAGCCTCTGTATTTATATCACTATTTCATTCTTGATATCGTTTATGCTTTTCTCTTATTTCTCGGTCAGTCACTTTTATTAGTCTTTTCAGAGGATCGACATTTGGCTGTGTTAATTGTGTCTGTTGTGTTTATTTTCTATTTCATTAATTCCTACTCTTACCTTAATTATTTCCTTTCCTACCTTTCTTGAGTTTATTTTGCTGATCCATTTCTAACTTCATAAAATGGAGACTTAGCTTATTGTTGGTTTTCTTTTTTTTTTTTTAAACACAGGGTTTTGGACTTACATTTCTCTCAATGTTATTTAACTCTATTTGAAGATTTTGCTATGTATTTCATTACAGTTCAGCCTTTAATAGTTTTTAAGTTCTACTATGTTTTCTTCTTTGATCCCTTGTTTATTTGAATATGTGTTTCTGAATTTCTATGCATATAAGGGGCATTCTAGTAATTTTTTATTATTGTCAGTGAATGTAGTCTTTATGATTTCAATCCTCAAGAAATGTATTGAGATTTACTTTATGACCCAGTATATAGTCCATTTTTAAAAAAGACTATTTAGAGAGAGACAGCATGAATGGGGGCAAGGGGCCAAAGGAGAGGGAGAGAGAGAGAGAGAGAGAGAGAGAGAGAGAGAGAGAGAATCTTAAGCAGGCTCCACACTCAGCACGGAGCTCGATATGGAGCTTGATCCCATGGCCCCAGGACCATGACGTGAGCTGAAATCAAGAGTTGATGCTCAACTGACTGAGCCACCCTGGTGTCCCTATAGTCCAGTTTTGTGAATGTTCTGTGTGTACTTAAAACAATTGTGTTTTTGCAGTTTTGGGGAGTGGTGTTCTGAATTCATCTGTGGTGGCAGCGAACATGTGCCACTCAGGTCTTCTGCTAAGTATGTCTATGGTGGTCATGGTCACGTGAAATTCAGCTCTCCTGCTGAGGGAAGCATAGTTGACTGGAGCCCTAACGTCTGTGCCTCTGGATCCTCCAACACTGTCTGCGCTGAGACCACTCTTCCCCCCCGGGCTCTTCCCCACCAATGACTGAACAGGTCAGTGGTGTCAGTGCAGGGTCCATTCCCCTAATGGGCAACTTTGGCTCAGGGTCACCCCATCAGTCTAGCCAACACATTTGTAGAGCTACACTGTAATCTGAAACTCTTCCTACTTATTTCCCTTCTTTCTCCCACTCTTTTCGGACCTGTATTGTGGTCAGAAAGCCCTCCTGCCTAACACTGCCTCTTTCCCCTCCTCCTTCACAGGCGGTCTCCCCAATAAACCCCTGGCACAGCTGATCCCATCTTGGGATCTATTTCCTGAACCGACATAATGTCCCCTGGGTTATTCAAATCTCCTATATCCTTGCTGATGATTTTTTACCATTTGCTCCACCAGTTAATGGGGAAGGTGACTAAAGTGTCCCATTATGATTGCTGGTTTATTACTCTCGGTATTGTCTGTTGTGGCTTAATAGATTTGGAAAGTTATTGAGTTAATGTTAAATTATACACATCTTGTTTAACTGAATTGCTTAATCCTTCTTGTCCATTTTTGCCTTGAGTCTATTCTGCTTAATATTAAGATAGCTCAACCCTATACACCCGTTTCTTAGTAAACCTTTCTTCATCCTCTCACTTTCAAACTCTGTATGCTCTTGCTTAAGATGTTTCTTAGGGGGAAAAAAAGAAAAAAAAAGACATGTTTCTTAGGAGCAGCATGTGGTTAGTTAAAAAGTATATATCCAGGGGCACCTGGGTGGCTCAGCTGGTTAAGCTACTGACTCTTGAGCTCTGCTCAGGTCATGAGATCACTGTTCGTGAGATCAAGACCCACGCGGGGCTCTGTGCTGACAGCGTGGAGCCTGCTTGGGATTCTCTCTCTCCCTCTCTGTCTACCCACCTCCCATCAAAATAAATATACTAAAAATAAATAAAAATAAAATAAATATCTATTCTGACATGCTCTATTTTATTTTATTTAAAATTTTTTTTAAATCTTTATTTTTGAGAGAGAGAGAGAGAGAGAGCAAGCGGGGGGGGGGGAACAGAGAGAGGGAGACACAGAATCTGAAGCAGGCTCCAGACTCTGAGCTGTCAGCACAGAGCCCAATGCAGGGCTCGAACTCACGAACTGTGAGATCATGACCTGTGACATGCTCTGTGTTTTAGGGGAAGTATTTAATTTATTTATATTTGTTATAATTATTATTTCAGGTTTATAGCTATCATGTTCTTAATTTCATGTTTTTTATTTCTGTTTTTCCCACAAATTCCACTTCTTTCTATTCTCTCTTGTCCTCTTCTAGATTGCTTTGTTGCTTTTTCTATTTTCATTTTTTTCCTTCCACTGGCTTGAGAACTCTGTTTCTATTCTGTAAGTGGTTTCTCTAGAAACAGCAGCAAATAACTTACCAAAATCAAAGTTACTCAATAATTTTACTCTTCTGAGAAATATAAAAACCTTACAACTTCCATTTATGTGTTCCTGACTTCTATGCTATTATTGCTGTTTCTTAATTCTATCAATTTTCCTTTTGTAATTCCATGCCGACTATTATTGTCACTTTATTAATTTTTTATATTTTGTTTTTAGAGAGAGAGCATGAGCAGAGGAGAGGGGCAGAGGGAGAGAGAGAGAGAGAGAGAGAGAGAGAGAGAGAGAGAGAGAGAGAATCCTAAGCAGGCTCCACATTCAGCATGGAGCCTGATGCGGGACCCAATCCCACAATCCTGGAATCACGACCTGAGCTGAAATCAAGAGCTGGATGCTCAACCGACTGAGTCACCCAAGAGCCTCTATTGTTGCTTTGTATATTCAATATTCTACTTGTTTTTCACTTTTTATGTGCTTTATTCCCTCTTGCTCCTCAGACCTTACATCAGAACGAATTTTTCTCCTGCCAGGAGTGAAGTTTTGTTGGTACCAAATTCTTTCGGTTTTTGTTTATCTGCAAGTGACTTTTTCACCTTAATTATGGATATGGAATTGAAAACGACCATCATTTTCTCTAAGCACATTGAAGATATTCTACATTGTCTTTTGGTTTCTATTAATGCCAGTGAGTAGTAAGTTGTCTGTCATTCCTTTAAAAATAATCTGTCTTGGGGCGCCTGGGTGGCTCAGTCGGTTAAGCGGCCGACTTCAGCTCAGGTCACGATCTCGCGGTCCGTGAGTTCGAGCCCCGCGTCGGGCTCTGGGCTGATGGCTCAGAGCCTGGAGCCTGCTTCCGATTCTGTGTCTCCCTCTGTCTCTGCCCCTCCCCCGTTCATGCTCTGTCTCTGTCTCAAAAATAAATAAAACGTTAAAAAAATAAAAAATAAAAAAAATAGAAATAATCTGTCTTCAGGGGCGCCTGGGTGGCTCAGATGGTTGAGCGTCCGACTTTGGCTCAGGTCATGATCTCGTGGTTTGTGAGTTTGAGTCCCATGTCAGGCTCTGTGCTAACAGCTCAGAGCCTGGAGCCTGTTTCAGATTCTGTGTCTCCCTCTCTCTTTCTGTGTCTCCCAGGCTCATGCTCTGTGTCTCTCTGTCTCTCAATAATAAAAGTTAAAAAAAAATTAAAAAAATAATAATCTGTCTTTTGTGTCTTACTGCTCTTAAGAAATTCCCTTTGTCGGGGCGCCTGGGTGGCTCGGTCGGTTAAGCGTCCGACTTCGGCTCAGGTCACGATCTCACGGTCCGTGAGTTTGAGCCCCGAGTCGGGCTCTGTGCTGACCGCTCAGAGCCTGGAGCCTGTTTCAGATTCTGTGTCTCCCTCTCTCTCTGCCCCTCCCCTGTTCATGCTCCGTCTGTCTCTGTCTCAAAAATAAATAAACGTTAAAATTTAAAAAAAAAAAAAAAAGAAAAGAAATTCCCTTTGTCTTTGGTGTTCTGCAATTTCACAGTGAGATATATATATATACATATATATATATACACACTATATTCTAATATTTTATATGATATATATTATCTATCTATCTATCTATCTACCTATCTATCTAGATAGCTTTTTCTGGGGATACCTTGGATTTCTTGACTCCGTGGGTTGGTATTTCATCAGTCCTAACGATATTCAGTCCTGTCTCTTCTTTTTTAAAATATTTATTTATTTAAGTGATCTCTACACCCAACGTGGGGCTCGAACTCACAACCCCGAGATCAAGAGTCACATGCTCCACCATCTGAGCCAGCCAGGCGCCTTTAGTCCCTATCTGTTCAGATGGTGCCATCACCCCATCCTTGTTCCCTTTCCGTTTTGGGAGTGTAATTAGACGTTTGCTAACAGCTCTTGATCTCTCCTCCATGTCTTTGCTTCCTCTTTCATATTTTCTCTTTTTGTGTCTCTGCTGCAATTTGGAAATGTTTTTCAGATCAGTCTTCCAGTTTTCTCATTCTCTTCACACGTGATTTTTCTAGTAAATCTGTCCATGGAGTTCTTTCTTTGTCCAGCGGGTTCTTTTGGTTCCTTTCGAAAATTGTTTGATCATTTTTGAAAGCTTCTCTTCCTTGTATGCGTTTTCATGCCTGGATTTTCCCCCAAACATTTAAACGTGGTTCTTTTATAGTCTTCATCTCACTGTCCCGGGATCCGGGGTTCTCGCAGCTTGTTCCAGCCACCTGCTGCTCCCACTCTTAGTTTTTTCACCGAAGAACTCGTTCCATTGTTCAGTATCTTCCTTCCTCCCTCGTTCCTCCTCCTCTCCCCCTCTCCCTCTATCATTTAACTCTGACCTGATCATTTTCCTTGGCATTTTATTTGAGGGAATACTTTGAAGTCTGGGATACATTTGTCTTCCTCTGTAGAGGATTCACTTTCGCTTCTGTCAGGTGCTGGAGGCATTACTGTATCCTGGGAGGACTCCAGTTACATTCTCCGTTTGGGGTATTCAGACCACGCAGATAGTGTGGACTTTTTTGCTATAAACTGTGTCAAGGACAGCTGGCAGTTTGAATGTTTTGTGGTGATTCCTGGCACGTGGGTGCACACGCATGCACACACGCATACACATCGTATCCTCTCAATTGCAAGCTTTGGAACAGATTTTCCTCGCAGTGTCCAGGAGGACGTTGGAGGTATTTCTAAATCCATGCCTTCAGTCCAGGAATAGCTTTTGGTGATATCTCATCTTCACCCTGGAAGATCTGTTAGACTCTCCATCTTGGGCACATCTGGGGCTTTGGCTCCTTTTTTACAAGTCTTCAAGGCCATGACTGCCAAACTTCAAGTTCACCAGGTACAGCAAATGTCCTTGGAGTGCTGTGCTCAGTTCGCAACTCTGAGCTCCACGTTGCTCAATCCCTGGGCTAAGGATCCTTGACTTTTCTGCTCATTCATTGATGCCCTTCAGTTATTTTAAATCCAGAATGTTGGGTTGTTTTCAGTAAGTATATTGATTTACTTGCCATGTTTCCAAAAACGGAAATCAGTTTTATGAAAAAAGAAAACATTCGTGTTTCAGAATTCAGTAGTCTTCGTGTGAATAGTGCGGGTATGTAGTATCTGTTGAAACTCCACTGCACATGTGTAGATCAATCATACTGTGCATTTGAAAAGTGCTTTTAACTTTCCAAATTGCTTTCACATGTATTTGTGGTTCTCAAGGGGGGTGGTGCTTCCCTTCAGGGGAGTTTTGAAAATTCGAAGGAGTTGTTTTGATTGTCACTATGAACTGGGCCATTAGCAACATTTAGTGGGGAGTCAGGGATGCCAGACTCCTACAAGGCATAGGACAGTCCTGCCCAAAAGATAATTGTTCTGTGTCTCAGATAACCTTCGAATATTCCCCTGGACGTTGAGAGACTGAATGTCTGGTGAGATTTCAAGATAGGAGATGTGTTTATTCTCATATTTTTAAATACCTTATCCCATGTCATAACATAGGGAATTATTTTAATACTATACTTCTTTTATTGATTGATTGATTGATTTTTAATTTATTTTTAATGTTTATTTATTCTTGAGAGAGAGGGACAGAGTGTGAGTGGGGGAGGGGCAGACAGAGGGAGACACGGAATCTGAAACAGGCTCCAGGCTCTGAGCTGTCAGCACAGAGCCCGATATGGGGGCTTGAATTCACGGACCACAAGATCATGACCTGAGCCGAAGCTGCTTAACTGAGTGAGCCACCCAGGCACCCCTATTTTATTTTAGACAGAGATAGTGCAAACAGGGGAGAAGGGCAGAGAAGAGAGAGAGAGAGAGAGAGAGAGAGAGAGAGAGAGAATCTTAAGCAGGCTCCATGCTCAGTGTGGAGCCTGACACAAGGCTCGATCCCACGACCCTGGGATCATGACCTGAGTGGAAACCAAGAGTTGAACGCTCAGTCGACTGAGCCACCCAGGTGCCCCAATACTATACTTCTTAACAGGGCCTAGCTTATTTGTGAGAATATCTTCTTTTTCATTTTCTCCACTTTGATGATCTTTAATTTGTCTTGGTGTGTTTTTCTTCAATCCAGGTTCTCTCTCTGTTTCTTATCATATGCAAACAAATTCAGTTTGTTAACATTTATCCTAACATTACTTTCATTGTGGTGAACACCTCTGCTTCTTGTTTACTTAAGTTCTAAATCCAGACTAATCTGTTCATTACAACCCATTGCTTTCATCCTACTTCTTCACCGTGCCTTTTAGTGGAATCATTCCAGGGAACTGAATTTATAGATTGAACTAGAAATAGCAGCAAATAACTTGCCAAAATCAAAGTTACTCAATAACCAAATGTAGGAGGAGAGCAGCCATAGATGGTCTGTAACCCAATTGTGGCTGTTTTCCAATAAAACTTTATTTACAAAAACAGGTGGTGGGCCGGATATAGCTTGGGGCTATCATTCCCCCATTCCTGCTCTACACGATGCCTTTCAAAGCACTCCAGACAGACACACAGAGATAACCAGAAAAGTCATGCTCAATCATAATTCTGTCCTTCATACTTTTTTTGGTATTTCCCCAATTCCCTAACTTTTACCGTTACTTTTATGTCTTACTTTTATAGGTGTGCATTGATTTTTTTTTTTTACAGGTCCCTTTATTTTCTGGAGCGAGGAGTGTTCTGTAGCACATGTACATAGTTCCAGATTGAAAAGACACAAAGACTGTGCTGTGAAAAGCCTCCTTCCCACCTCTGTTCCAAGCCACCTATATCTCTTCCCCACAGGCAACCGGGGTCATTCCGTTGTGTTCCCAGAAATATGTTACCAAACTCAGTCAAGTTAGCAGGGCCACCATGGTGCACAGCTCCAAGGGGCACCATTTATACTGAGCTCCTGGGAGGCCACTGACATGGAATACAATGGAATTGTGGCCCCTGGAGTTGTGTGATGCAGTGGCCTGACCACAGATGTTTACTGTGTATATGTGTGTGTAAATACACACTTACATATATATGTAGATGTGTATGTGCATGTGTTTTTTCTCCAACCCCCCCCCCCCACCACCTTTGAAAACCAAGGATAGTATATTACATGCATGGTGCTCTACCTTGCCTTTGGTTTCCGTTTCACATACCTTGATACTTCTTTTTCCGTATCAGCTTATAAACGTCTTCAGTTCTTTTTGATGATCACGATGATGCTGCTGATGGTGGTGGTGGTGGTCACTTACTATTTTCGTGTGTGTGCTGGGCACTGTTCCAAGTACTTCACAGGTATTAACTCCTACAGGGTTCACAACGACCCCACGATGTAGGCACAGAGAGCTGGGACCCCCGCAAGTCACAGCTGGTATTTACTCACCCTCTGAGGCTAAAAAAGACTTCCCTCCCGGTTCCTTCTGGTCCTTGTGCGGGGGTCGCGTTTCACATTTACATTTCTTTTCCATGTGGAGTTCTTCCGGCCAGAAGTATGAGCTAAGGAGCCAACTTCCTTTTGTTCCTGATGGCTCCAGTTAATCCCAGCACGGTTTCCCCACCGTTTCCAGAGGCCACCTTTCCCACACACGAAAGTCTTGCCTGATTTGGGCCTGTTTCTGGACTTTCTGCTGGTCCCATGGTCTGTCTGTGTAATCAAGGGCTAGCGCCACCCTGTTTTAATTCTTGAGGTTTTATAATCTGTGTTAATAACCGATAGCGCTTTATCTCCCCTTTACTTTCCCTTCTCGGAGCTGTCCTGGATATTCTTGACTTGCTTATTTCTCCTTGTTAATATTTTTACTGTGGCAAAATACACATTTTACATAAAATATACCGTGTAACCATTTTTAAGCGTATATGTCAATGATGCTACGTACATTCACGTTTTCATGCTATCATCACTGCTATTTGCAGAACTTATTTTTAATCCATTTCCGGAACTTTTTTTTTTATCATACCGAACTGAAACTGTACCCACTTGACAAGAACTCCCGTTCTCCCCTCCCCTCAGACCCTGGCAACCACCATTCTACTTTCCGTCCTATGAATGTGACTATTCTGAGTACTTCCTATCAGTGGAATCATGTCCTATTTCCCCTTTTGCACCTGGCTTAGTTCCCTTATATCGCTCTGTCCTCAAGGCTCATCCACATTGTAGCCTGTTTCGCTTTTTCATTCCTTGTCATAGACGCATGATATTCCATTGTACGTGTGTGCCACATTTCGCGTACCCACGCACCTGTTCAAGGACGCTGCCTGGCTTCCACCCTTTGGCTGTTGGGAACAGCGCCACTATGAGCATGAGCGTGTTCCATGTTGATCTCAGACTCTGTTTGTTCAGCCCCATCTGTCTGTTGTTTTTATAATGACTCTTTGCCCCCAAATCTCCTCGTACACATACTTTCCAAGGGTCGCTGAATACTGTGTTCAATCACAACGTGCCCCGGATGTGTTTCTGGACTTCTCTGCCATCGCTGCAGGGCCACCTGTGGTTTTGACTACCCGGCACCCCTTTGCTCTCCTTCTTGCTAAAGTTGTGCAACTGTTCTCCACTCTTCTCTCCTGTTCTCAGTCCGTGACTCCAGCTACTGGCTCCGGGATTGGTCCTGAGGGACTTCGCTGGAACTTTTGTTAATAAATGGCTCTTCTTATACTTCCTGCAGACCCTACCCTCCTCCAGTCTAATGGAGATCCTGGGGGGTCCCCAGGCTTCCCTGCCTCTGAAAGGCCCTCTTTGTAGCCACCTCCAGTGCTGGCCCCTCTTGGAAACCTTTCTGCTTCTCCCTTGCCTGTAACTTCTGGGCTGGTGGCCTCCTTCCCTTGCCACTTAACCCCTCCATCCTGTCAAAGAGCCGCTCTGCTTGGACACACGTCCCTGCCTCTCACCTCTCCATCACCCACTGCATGGAGCACGGTGTTTTTTGTATAGTAGGTGCTGATTTGAATTGTGTGAAACCAAGATCATCTTCCTCTGCACGGCTAGGTTCAAGTAAAGCCCCAGAGCCCTCCCACACCAGGCGCAGGACCTCAGGGAATTGCTACCAGTGTCATCCTGTTGGGGATCTGTGATGTCCGGGCACAGCCTACTTCCCCTTGAGGTCCAACTTTCCAGGTCCTGATCCTGGTCACCTGCAGGGTCCTATGTGTCCTGGGTCCCTGTGCTCAGTCCAGCTCTGTGATGAGTTCTGAACAGCAGGAGGCGGGGTGGGGGGTGGGGGGCTACAAATACGACCGATTCACTCCTGGCTCACTGCGTCGTGGGCTCTCCGTCCTTCAGGCCACAGTTCTCTTCCTGAAAAGTTCTCTGTAGCCTGATTTTTTGTGAACATGTGTATGTTTGTGTGTTTCATTGCATTTCACGTGCATCCTAATTGTTTCTTTCTCTTTATTTCTGAACATTTAAAATTCACTTATTCAACAAATGTTTACTGGGCACTTCTTTTGTGCTGGGCGTGTGCAGTGAACGAGATAGGCAAGGTTTCCATTCTCAAAGATTTTACATCCTCGTGGATGGTGGGGGAGGGAGCTGGCAATTAGCAAGGAATCATAAATTGGCACAATAATTTCAGAGAGTGAGAAGTGCAAAGAAGGTAAAATAGGGTAATGTGCTAGAAAATGATTTAGGGATGCTGGAGAACGTTTTGAATTTGGGTGTTCCTTCTTCCCTTTTAAAATCCAGCTTCCATGCTGTTAGGAAGCCCATGCTGCCACATGGAAAGACTGGAATAGAGGATAATCGAGGCCCTCAGCTCGACTCCCGGCAGGAAAGAAATAAGGCAATAAACTAGACAGCAATGGGTGGGGAGGTGACTTTAGAGAGGTTGACCAGAAAAGGCATTTGCAAGGAGGTGGTACTGGAACTAAGATTTGGGAAGTAATAAGGAGATATCCATTCAGTGAGCCGAGAAAGAATATTCCAAGCAGGAAGAGTAGCAAATGCAAAGGGCTCGAGGAGCTACAGTCATTTATTTGGTTTGAGAAGTGGTAGGGGCTGGTGGTATGGTGTAGATTGGAAAAGCAGGACAGGATCAGATCACGTAGGGCCTTTTAGGCTACGCCAAAGGGGTTGAGTGCAGTGGGAAGCCATTGGAGGGATCAGATTTTGCATCCCATAGAGATCCCATCTTTGGCTACTCCAAAGGAAGTCCCAGGGGGTAAGTTAGAGGAAGAACTCATCTATAAGGTAGATTCTCTTTGCAAAAATTTAACCTATGAAAGAAGCCAACATAGAAACATTGGACGTGATACACATGGGGAAACTCAAGTCCAGAGGAGTCAAATGACTTGAGCTTTTGTACAGGACATATCCGGAAGTCCACGAGGGGCTCGTGATGCAGATCGAGGGGACCGAGGGGATGGATGTATAGCAAACGCGATTTATTTTCATCCCCCCAATTTTGCTTCAGTCACCACTTCGGTAAGAAGAGAATTTCAACCATCTGCAAGTAATCCGAGAGCCTTACTAACCTGCCTACCCACACACTCCCCCACAAAAAAAAAAAAAAGAAAGAAAAAAAGAAGCCAACTCCAGAGCTTGTACGCCTGCGTTCTCCACAATCATTTCTCTGTATTACAGCTCTTGTCATCTTGCATTATACATGAATAACTAATCAACCAAACACAAACCCACTGATGAAAAAAAACGCATGGTGGATCTAGAATGTGAGCAAGGTAAAGAGTAATATTAATTTCACTGGTAAATAACAAAGTGGGAGAAGACACGAGCGATGTTAAGACAAGAATTGTGTTTCTGAACACTTCTGGGAAAGGAAACTTCCCAAGAAACAAGGGGAGGGGGAAGCCCAGGACCAGATTCACCATATTGGGAATACATCGACTCCATTCTTTCTTCCTCTGGCTTTCACAAACATAAGGGACATCATGGGTCCACCAACTGGTCATTGAAACCACCGTCTGTGTGCCTCACCGAGTCGAACAATTCAGGTCATAATCTTCTACTCTTCCCTAATGAATTGACAGGTGTTAGTCTTAGCTCACCTGTCACTATTGAAGTGGGCTCCAACCAAGTCTTACTCTCTTTGAACTTCCACAGTGCATTAGCGCCATGCTAGGTGTGCAGTAGGTGTTCAATAGATGCAGCCTTCCACAAACTTTCTAAATGAATTCGTCTCTGCCTCCAGCATTTCCCCAAAATGTGTTTCTTTGCCACTAAGGACGAACTCCTAATCTCCACCTCCGGGGTTTGGTCCGGAAATATTTCAGCTTTTCTCCTCCTCCTCCTGGATTTCTTGGTGGCACCGGACGCTGTTGAGACCTTTCAGCTGTCTTCCGTGACTCTGAAATCTCCTGATTCTAAGCATTCCACACCCATGGCCTCTCCTCTCTGACCTCCAGCGATTTTTTCCCCCTTTGCACTTGCAAGTACGTATACCCTGAAGACTCTGGTTTTTTCTCCTGTCATTCCTCCCCTCTAAGAAATTAATTACATCTCATCTCAAATCAATCCACGTATCTATTATCATGTCACGTTATGCACAAAATGCCTGTTTACGGGCCTGTGTGTCCAACTGGACTTCAAGTTCCTCTTGGTGCCCTGGCGCCTGGCACAGAGCTGGCAGCAAGTAGGTGTTTAATACACAAGCCCCACGGGGCAGACCATCTTCAAACTATGCTCGCAGGAAGGGCGGGTGGAGACTCATATCCCCATCATATAGAAAGGGCACCGCCAAAAGCTCAGGGAGGTGAAGCAAACATTGAAACCGTGATTCTCCGTCCCAGCTACTGCGATTCTCTGTCTTCAATGCAATAAGCATGCTGATTTTGCCAATTGTAAAAGGACTGTCAGGCTAATCTCGACGCTGTCTAAATACTGGCATCCAGTCCTTTTCATGCTCTTCTGAACAGGCTTGAATTTGCCAGCGCCTCTCTTAAAATACAGCCCGCAGGACTGAGCATAAAACTGCATGTGGCCTGACCTGCCAGCACGCGCGGGATTATTGCCTCTCTCCCTCCACACTCCGTCGTTCTATTAATAGAGCCTAAGATTGCATTAGGGTTCTCAACAGCCTCCTTGCGCTGTGGGTTCACATCAAGCTTGTGATCAGCTAACCCCCCGGGTCTTTCTCGTGAACGCCTTCTGTCAAGCCAGACCTCCCCATCAGCCACTTGGGCAATTGATTTTTTGAATGTTCATGATTATCCGTGATCCAGACTAGCAGGTACAAAGCCAGGTCTTGCCCTCCTTTCTTGTGCGGCATCTGCCGAGTGGGTGATGGGGTCTTGGGGCCTGTTCACAACCCAGAGGCGTGGCTGTCCGCTGTCGGGGGGCCTCCGGCATCATGGGAGCCACAGAAGCGAGAGGATGGTGACAAAGTTCATTTTCTGGTTCACTTCAAATTATTCTTACGTTTATTCCTTCTCCTCTTGGGTTACGGTCCTTTCTTCATCTTGTTCTAATCCGGGGTGTTTATAGGCACAGCCTCTTGTTCCTCCCACCCATGGGCACAGCCACACTTTTGTTTCTTATGCCCTCTCCAAGCGGTATTATTTTTAGCACGAGTGTCTTACTCAGCAATTTGCTGTAAAGTCTGCCCTCTATTGTCCTCACTCCTAATCTTTTCTCTTATTCCTTTCGTCCCTCCGTCTCTGTGTGTCAATACAACGTGGAGCTACATAGATTTGATTTCGGCCTGTTTGAAGCCCCTTGGGAGGTTAGAGTGCTTTCTCCACTCTTCCCTTCATCCATTTTGCAGCCACTTAGAACTGGTAACTGCAGAAATTGCAGTGTGGGCTATCGTGGTGGGTCTCGCTTTAATCTTCAGGAAACCTCTGGATCTCTGGGGCTTGGGTCTCCCAACTCAATGTCAGGACCCTGAATTCTGGAATCTGGGGCCGGGAGACAAGAGAGACAGCTTCTCTTTCCTCCACCAGCAGAGGGAACGCACACGTCTGGGCGCAAGTAGGTGTTCCCCGCATCTGCCAGAAGAGGGCGTCATACCCACGGTCCTCCACAGTTGGAATTTCTCACACAGAACTAGATCCTATCGGGTTGGCTTCCTGGAGACCCAAAGATATGATGGGACAACGCTACGGCCATGCTTCGTATTGCTGCTTTGGCCACCTGGAAAAACGGTAAAAAGCACAGGATTCTGAAGAAGTGGACCAAACGTGGGTCCAAGCTGACTGGTGGTTTTGTGGGCTAAGCTGTGAGCTTGTTGCTGGCCAATTGGCGGGCTGACGGGGCTACGGGCCGAGGCGGTGAAAAGGCCCTCTGCGAATGTTGGCGTTCACAGACACAACACAGTGTGCGTGGTGGGGCCTGGGTGGAGGGCCCCATCCTGGGCCCTGCGTATTTCCAGCTGTGACATTGAGATTTCTGTCCGGCAAGGCAGAGGGATGGGGCTAGGCCCCAAATGGGTGCGGAGGTGTAAGGCCAGGTGACCGCGGCCCTGCCTCAACCATTTCCAGGTGGAGTTAAAAGGCCCAGCCAATTTCTTCTGGAGGCCCCGGCACCTTTCATCAAGGCCAAATTGGTAACTGATTAAAAACGAAGAAATGGAAGATTAAGCCCGAGAGGCCAGAGGAGAAAATGGTTTCCAGGTGGAAAGGACCCCCCGCTCTATTAACACCACCGCGCGTTCAAGCGGCCCGCTGTTCTCCCACCCTCCTGGGCAGCGCTGGGCGGCCGCCAGGTCTAGCAGGCAAAGGGCTCCCTAACTGCCAAGTGGCGAAGATGCTTAATAAAATATTTACCTACACGTATACGAATAATGATGGCCGAATGACAGACGGCAGTTAAACAGCTTGAAGCTGCATGGGAGAGCAGCTCTGGGATAGTGTCGAGGAAAACAGTAACTTTCTGCTGAATTCCAGGGACTTAGCTCCCGGGCCTGCCATGCCCAGGCTCACGGAAGGGAGCTGCGGTTGGGGTTGGGGAGGGAGGGGGCTCCCCACCATGGCACGGGGTGTCCTCTGCGGGAAGTTGCCACCCAGAGGGGCTGGGGCCAGCCTCACACCGGACCCCGTCCTGCTCTTACAACTCCCGGAGAATAAAGATGTCTGATCCCTTTCTGCACGCACCTAGAAGGATCCCTGCTGTGGTCACTCAATCAATGATGTTGATATTTAATAGGAGTCTGACTTTTTCTCACTTGGCTAAACTTGTAAGCAGCCTTTGCCCTGGCTGGGTGTGATCATTTTGAGTTGGAATCGAGGAAAGTGGAAGCCAGAGGGGGAGAGAAAAAAGCAAAACTCTTCAGCCACAACACTAGATTTCTAGCTGTGTCCTTTGGGAACATGGAAAGGAAAAAAGGAAAAAACATCGGCTAAACAAGTTTTCTCCCCCCACCCCCCTCTATTAGAGACCTTTTTGCATTCCTCTCCCCGGTTTGGGAAGGAAATAACAAAGCAAAGCAAATTTTCTCCATTGTTTAAATAGACTTTTATGTCTCTAAGTATATCAAACAATGTTAGGAATAAATAAATTACACATAAAGGTATTTATATGGTAGATAAGAGTGTTTGAAAAATACAGCTTCACCTTCAGGCTCACACTCTCTGCCTTTTTTCATGTTCTTCCCAAGTATTTTATACCTCTGGTTACAACTGTTAGAAAAATACCATCTTGGGGGCGCCTGGGTGGCTCGGTCGGTTAAGCCTCCAACTTCGGCTCAGGTCATTATCTCACGGTTTGTGGGTTTGAGCCCCAGGTCGGGCTCTGTGCTGACAGCTCAGAGCCTGGAGCCTGCTTCAGTTTCTGTGTTTCCCTCTCTGTCTCTGCCCCCCCTTCCCTGCTCACGCTGTCTTTCTCTCAAAAATAAATAAACATTAAAAAATTAAAAAAAAAATACCATCCTGGCTTTCCCATATGACACAGATCTAGAAGAAGGACCAACCTATGAAGGGTCTATATGCACATGCTGATTTTCTATTTCTTGGAAAAAAACAAACTAGTTTTGAATTTTTTTTTTTTTTTAAATGTTTCTTATTTTTGACAGAGAGACAGAGAGCGAGCAGGGGAGGGCCAGAGAGACAGGGAGACACAGAATCCGAAGCAGGCTCCAGGCTCTGAGCTGTCAGCACAGAGCCTGATGCAGGGCTCAAACCCACGAACCGTGAGATCATGACCTGAGCCGAAGTCAGACGCTTAACCAAGTGAGCCACCCAGGTGCCCCTGAACTGGCTTTGAATTTAAGAGCACGCTCAGAAGTCGTAATTCTTGAGGAAAGAAGCTATTTATTTATTGAGGGGAAATACAAAAGGCCCATTCCTTTTAGGCATGAAATTTATACTTGGTGAAGTTCTCATCAATAAAAACTCATTTTACTAAATATTTTCTGGTAAAAATATGGTTTGTTTTTTTGGTGCGAAATCTTCCATGCTTGTTCTTAAGGGTAAAGGCTTGTGGGAGACTAAGGGAGATAAAGTGAACATACTCTTTAATCAGAGAGGCACTTGGCTTGGCAGTGAAATGGAACCCTGAAAAGTAAACAAAGCACATTGTGTGAAAAGGAGCTAGTTTAAATTAATCTTGCTTTTCCAATTTGAAAACATGCTCATGGTTGTTAGCAACTGAGTCAAGACATTTAAATCATATATATACTTTTATATCTTGACAGTGACCTTTTATAAGTGTGCAGTGGGGATAAGATGATGAGCAAAGCAATGCTCCAGAAAGAGCATTTTAGGTAATTGAACATGAAATGTGTTGCAATCTGATAACATTAATAATACGCGATCGCTACTTTCCATCTAATATGCAGTTCATTTGGCCAGAGTCTAACTAAAGCACTCTATAAATGTTAGCATATGAATCCTGTTGTAAGCCTATAAAGTAAGCAGCCCTATTTAATGCTTTAGTTTTGAAGTATCTCTGTATTCGTTATCTATTCTGGATAACAAATTATCCCAATTTAGTAGCTTCAGACAACCAGCCTTTACTATCTCACACAGTATCTAGGGGTCAGGAACTGGGAATGGCTTAGTTGGGAGGTTCTGGCTCAAGGTGTCTCACGTAGTTGCCGTCAAGGCATAGATCGGGGCAACAGTCATCTGAAGGCTTGACCGGGGCTCGCAGATCTTTTAATGTGTCTAACTCACAATCCTGGTGAGATCACGTTGCCGACAGCAAACCTCAGTTCTTCTCTACATGGGCCCCTCCACTGGGTTCCTTGATCGTCCTCATGATATGGCAGCTGGCTTCCCCCAGAGAAGTGATCCACAAGAGGGAACAAGGTAGAAGCCATGATGCTGTTTGTGACCTAGCCTTGGAATTCACGCACCATCATTTCCTTCACATTCTGTTCATTAGAAACCAGTTACTAAGTATAGCCGATGCTCAGGGGGCTGGGAACTAGGTCCCACTTCTTGAAGAATTAAAGAATTTGTGGTTATATTTTAAAACCACCATAACCCCCTATTTACAGATGGGGAAATTGAGATGGATGGTGGCTTATTGGTGCCAGGTCACCAAGCTACTAGTGTGACCCTATGTGCAAGGTGGCAGGCTGTTTTATTTCCCCTCGTCCGTGCCATCCACACACAAAGCAAAACAGAAAACCCCACGTTCCTGAAGTCACTGCACACAAATTCAAACATCGGCCTCTTTAAAATGGCCAAGATGGTCTAAAAGCAGCAGCGGGCTTTATGTTTGGAAATGGAGGAGATGGACATTAGACTGGAAGGTAGGGGTCAGCTTTCCTCTGAATCTGCTCTGCCACTTTGAGAGGAAAACATTCTCCAGGGATGGGCTCCTCTTTTGTAAATCAAGAAGGGTTGGCTGAGCGGTTTCCAAACTTGGTTGCCCATCACAGTCCTCAGGGGAATGAAAGACTCTCTGGCCTTATAACCTCCAGGAATCTCTATGATTAAAAGGTCCCTGGGAGTCAGAGGGCTAGCTGTGCACATGCATATGTTGGGCTAGATTACTTCCTATGTGTTCAGCTCCAACATTATCGGAACTTCTCCGAGTGCATGTACCCGGGAAAATCACTGGTTCTCAAGCCTCACTACAATCGTCAGGGAAATGTCTGAAAAATATGATGCCTGGGGCCCTCCCCAGGCAAAATAAATCAGACATTCTGGGGTGGAGCCCAGGGATCATTATGGTTTGCTTGTTTTCATCAGTATGTTTTAAATAATCGTGCTCAGCCTTGGTTGCCCATTAGAATCACTTGGGAAGTTATAAAAAGGCCACTGCCCAGATGGTCCTCCAACCAATTAAATCAGAATCTTCTGGGCGGAGCCAAGCATCAGTAATTTTTTAAAGCTCCCAGGTGATTAGAATGGATACCCGCACTGACCTTATGTTTGCCTCATTTGCGATGATTCCAATGCCTCCTCACCCATAAGAGATTATTCACGAGTTCACCTATACTTCAACTTAAAATAAAAGTTAAAAAGAGATTATTCAGAAGACAAATTATTCAGGAGGCTTAGATGCCACCATAGTCTAAGAAAAAATACACTTGACATGGAAGACATTCAACATCTGAAATGGAAGTGAGTTCCATTTCTGGCAATATGGCGGATAAAATAACTTTAATAATCCTCCCACTACAACCCATCTCTAAACACTGGCCAAAATGTAAGGAACACCCAGTGAAATGAGGTCATGAGATAGGCCCCCAGGGCCAGAAGCCAAAGGGAAATGGCAGTTAGCATGGTGAGAAAGTAAGTGGGGACGGAGCTGGCGTTGGGCAGGTTGCTGGCTTTGAAAGCCTGGAGTTTCAGCACCCCAATGGGAAGGACACTGCGGTTGGGGCCTGTCCAAAGCAGGGAGGGGCTACTGAGGTCCCCACATTAAGCCGGAGCCCTCAAAAGGGTGAGTCATTTTAGAAATAATTCACCGGAAAAAAAAAAATCTCCCTAATGGCACAGGAAGACAAGAAAATTTGACTGTCTTGGCATGATTTGAAAGTGGAGAAAGAAGTTTTCACTGAGAATTTGGGACCACAGCCCACCTGGATATAAATTTGGGGCTGGGAATTACCCTACCTGTAGGATCCAGGAACCAGGAAGCCCAAAACTGGTAAGTAAAGATAAAAATGCAGACCCAACATCAAACCACAAAACATATGCGGATACCATCCACCATAACCGAGAGGTAGTCGACACGAGAGTCCTGAGAACCTCAGGAGAGACAACTATCAGACAGACTGTACATTAAGTTTAAAATTATTAAAGACATAAAAGAACATTTGGAACCATGAGAAAATAACAGTATTTTTTTTTTATTTTTTTAAAAAAATTTTTTTTTTCAACTTTTTTTTAATTTATTTTTTGGGACAGAGAGAGACAGAGCATGAACGGGGGAGGGGCAGAGAGAGAGGGAGACACAGAATCGGAAACAGGCTCCAGGCTCCGAGCCGTCAGCCCAGAGCCTGACGCGGGGCTCAAACTCACGGACCGTGAGATCGTGACCTGGCTGAAGTCGGACGCTTAACCGACTGCGCCACCCAGGCGCCCCAATAACAGTATTTTTAAAAAGGTGGATTTGAAAGAGAACTAAATAGAACCTCTGGAAATGACGTATACTGTCACTGCAATGAAACTCCGTGGAAGGGTTACACAGCAGAGTAGCCACAGCTGAAGAAAAAAACTGCAAATGAATCTGAGGAAATTGCCCAGGAATCATCACAGAGAGACAAAGTGAAGGAAAGTCTGAAAGAAAGGTTCAGGGTATGTTGCCTCGAAAGGGGGGGGGGGGCACATCATACACCTAATACAGGTACCAGTAGGAGAGAATAGAGAGAATTAGGGGACACAGGACTTATATAGACAATGATCAAAACAAAACAAAACATGAATCCTAAGAGTTGGGATATGCAATGAATCTTGAACTAGGTAAATAAAAAGAAATTCACACCTAAACACAGCATGATAAGACTGCAGGAAGCCAAAAGCAAAGAGAAAATCTTAAGTCTGGAGTGAAAAGCCAGATTACCTACAAAGGAAATCTACATGTGGACTGACAGCAAACGTCTCCACAACAGAGAAACAACAAGAAGTGTGTTGGGGGTAAAACAACATTAGATCTAGATTCTATCCCCAAAGAGATCATCATTCAAGGATGAGAGTACAGTAAGACCATTTTATATTCGTGGAGAAAGCAGGTGACTCAATAACTTCCCTGGAAGTCCTACTAAAAGATATGTTTCAAGGAAAAGGCTGGTAACTAGAAAAAAAAAGAAAAAAAAAAAAAAAGAATGGTACGCCAGAAACAAAGGTGAACAATTTGGTAAACCTGGGCAAATCTAGACAAGAACTGCATAAAACCAAAATGACAGTAGTGATCCAACGTAGGCGTATTAGAAGCAGGTGGGTCCAAAATAACAAGCAACACTAACATGTAAGAGGGAGGATGTAATGGAAATGGAATCATTCTTAGTTTACGGTATAGTTTTAGGAGGGATGGCTTAAGCGTGCATGTTAAAAATTGTAAAATAACCACCAAAAGACTGGAAATGGAATTTACAACTTCTAAATTAAGAGGAAAGGGGAACAAAGAATTCTTGATCGATTCAATAGACAGAAAGGAAGTAAACAAAAAACTTAAGACAAAGAATAAACAAAAGGTGCAAAATGAGATTAAAGACCTAAATTCTGAAACGTTGGAAATTAGATCAATCGGTTCTCTTACATGTTGTCAGTGGGAGCACAAATTGAAACAGCAGTCTAGAAAATTGTTTAGCATTATATTGTACAGTTTTATTTTCATATACCTTATGACCCAGTCATTGTTGCAAAGAAAAATTCCTGTCCACATGCATCAGAAGACGAGAATGTTCATTATAGCCCTGCTCATAACAGTAAAAAATTGGAATAACCCCAAGGCCTGTGATAGGATAATGGGCAAAATAAACTGCGGGAGAATCATACAACAGAATACTATACAACCACAAAGAAGGGTGAACTCCAACCAGATGCAAGAATCTAGCTGAATCGTGACAATGTTACATTGGATAAAAAACCTAAATCTCAGAAAAATTTCATACTGATTTAAAATAAACATGTGACAAAATTTTGATAAAAATTTTTAAGAGTAAAGGAATAATAAATACAAGATTGAGATTAGTCATTGCTTCAGATGAAGGAAAAGATAGAGGAGAAGCATACAGATACTTGTAAGTCATTGTTACTGCTTTAGTTCTCGAATTGAATAACAGGGTTACCAGTGTTCATATGCCAATGATGATAGTGTGTTAATCCCAGAGATTATGACTAATACACTGTTGCGCCCCTAAGTTTCATTAAAAACATCACATTAAATGTAAGTGGATAAAACTTTACCAGTCAGATAAATAAATGAACAAGATCCAGCTATGTGCTGTTCTCATGAGACTCACCTAAAACTTAAAGACATAGGGAGGTGGAAAACAAAGGATGGAAAAAGATATGCTAGTCAAATGCTAATTAGAATATGGAGTAGTTATATATTTCCCAGGCAAAGCAGACTTAAAGCCAAGAGCACTAGGGCTAAAGATCATTTGTGTATAGTTGACCCTTGAACCATGCAGGGGTTAGGGGCGAGGACTCCCTGAGCAGTTGCAAATCTGTGTATGACTTCTGACTCCCCCCAAACTTAATTACTAACAGCCCACTATTACTGGAAGACATAAACAGTCAATTAACACATTCTGTGTATATGTTATATACCATATTCTTACAATAAATAACACAGTCAATTACATATTTGTATGTTATATTATAATGGTATTCTTACAATAGGTAACATATACAGCCAATAAGCACATACTTTGCATGTTATATGTATTATATACTGTATTCTCACAATACAGTAAGCTAGAGAAAAGAAAATTTTATCAAGAAAATCATAAGGAGGGGCACCTGGGTGGCTCGATCAGTTGAGTATCTGACTTTGGCTCGGGTCATGATCTTGCAGTTCCTGAGTTTGAGCCCCACATCAGGCTGGCTGCTGTTGGCATGGAGCTTGCTTTGGATCCTCTGTCCGCCCTCTCTCTGTCCCTCTCCCGCTTGTTCCATCTCTCTCTCTCTCTCTCTCAAGAATAATAAATTTAAAAAAAGAAATCATAAGGAAGAGAAAATGCACAGTAATTTCACAGTACTGTACTGTATTTATTGAAAAAGTTTGCATATAAGTGGACCTGCGCAGTTCAAACCTGTGTTGTTCAAGGGTCAACTGTATATATTAAAGACACAATTCACTAGAAAAACAGTATATCTAAGTTTGTATGTACCTAACAACATAGCTTCAAAATACATAAAGCAAAAAGTAAGAGAAAATGTAAACAGCCCTTTTCGACATACCTTATCACATACCTTTAAAATACAGAGAAATCAAAATTTGAGAGTTTTTTTAGGAGAAATTGGCAAATTCAGTCACATAAAGAGATTTTGATCAGAAGCGATAGATCAAACAGACAATATTAGTAAGGGTATAGAAAATCTGTGTAACAATTAACAAGCTTGATTTAATAGATCTATATAGAATGCCACACTTAATAGTTACGGCATGTACATTCTTTTTTTAAAAAAAATTTTTTTAACATTTATTCATTTTTCGAGAGACACAGAGAGAACACAAACAAGGGAGGGGCAGAGAGAGGGGGCGACACAGAATCTGAAGCAGGCTCCAGGCTCTGAGCTGTCAGCACAGAGCCTGACACAGGGCCTATCTGGCACCCCAACATACACATTCTTTTCAAAAGCACATGGAATACTTATAAAACCGACCTTTTGGCAAATAATAAATAACAAAGAATCCCAACAAATAACAAAGATTCTGCTTCATACAGACCGCCTTCTCTGACCATAATTCAGTTAAGTTAGATATAACTAAAAATCAAAGCAAAAACCTTATGTTTAGAAATATAAAGATACACATGTATTGAGGCAAAGAAGAAATCATACTTGAAATCTAAATATTCTTTGCCTATGATGATAATAAAAATTCTCTATATCTTGTGGAATGTACTTTGAGTGATACTCAGAGCGAAATCCATAGTTACATGTTACAATCAGAAAACAGAAGGCTGAAAATTAAGTACTTAAGCCACCAATTCAAAAAAAGAAATTTAAGCAGCAACAGAATAAACCCAAAGAGAGCAGAAGAAATAAGATGTATATTAATAATATGCACCATATATTATGTTCTTACATGTGGTATATATTCTTGTATATGGTATGTGCTCTTATTCTTACATATAAAAAGATAAGAAAGATACGGAACGATTTATAAAAACAAAAGTCAATAAAACCAAAAAGTAGTATTAGCCAAATTAAAAGCCGGTTCTTTGAAACCACTCATAGAAGACACAAAGTGAAATAAACAGAGATCTCTAGCACCACTGATCCAGGAAAGGGAAGACACATATGCAATAATACTAGGAAGGAAAAATGGACACTGTAGATAGATGCGGCGATGTTTCAAATATATTGAGGAAACTCTCTACAGCATTTTGTTAATACATTTGAAAACCTAGTTGCTATGAATCACTTCCTTGAGAAATACAATGTTTAAGAACTGACTCAAGAAGAATATAAAACCTAAAGAGATCCACAGCCACTAAAGAAACGGAATCCGTAGAAATCAACCTAGGAAATGTTTATTCCATACCCAGACATTTCACCGGGAAGTTCTACCAAACATTCAAGGAACACATAATTCCAACTGTATACACACTGTTCCAGAAAATGAAAAAAGAAGAAACATTTACTAGTTCACTTTATGAGGCCAGTATAACCAGACAAAGGCAATACAAGAAGGGAAAATTGCAGCCGATGTGACTTACGGACATGGATACAAAAAATCCTACAACTGAATTAGATGTTGACTTTCTTTTTCTTTCTTTCTTTCTTTTGCTTTCTTTCTTTTTCTTTCTTTCTTTCTTTCTTTCTTTCTTTCTTTTTCTTTCTTTCTCTTTTTCTTTCTTTTTTTTCTTTCTCTTTCTTCCTTCCTCCCTTCCCTTCCATTTTCTTCCTTTCTTTTCTTTTCTTTCTTTTCTTCTTTCTTCTCTCTCTTTCTCTCCCTCTCCCTCCCTTCCTTCCCTCCTTCCTTTCTTTCATTTGCTCAACAAATACTTAGTGAGTGTCAACCATGCACTGATAGGCACTGTGCTAATTTGTGGAGAGCAGAGACACCCGGGAGCTTATGTTTTGGTGGAGAAGGTGAGTGACAAAGCAAATGATTGCACAGGTTTAGGTACATAGAGGACATTCTGGCAGGATAACAGTGCCTACCAAGGGGGATTTGACCGGGTCAGAGAGGTCAGAGAAAGCCTTCCTGGCATATTAGTGGAGGAAGAAATGGTGTGGGAAGAATGCTTGGAAGGCTATCACAGGGGCTCAAGTGGGAGATTTGGGATGCGGTAGCAGGGAAGATGAATTTGAGAGATATTTAAGAAGTGAAACCTACACACCTTCATGATCGTGCATGGGAAGGCGTCAACCTGGAGAGGGGCCAACCTTGTCTCTAGGATGACTGGGGTTCTGTTGATTCATATAACGAATTTTAAGAGAGTCTTAGATTCAGGGGGAAAAAGCATGCATGTGATTTGGGACATGCAGGTTGAGTCTGGGGTACTCGCAGGAAGGCTAAGCGGAGTTAGTGAAAGGAAATTAACCAGAGCCTGGAGTTCTGTGGAGAAGTTAGGCCAAAGATTTCTTCTTAAGTTTGTTTATTTATTTGAGAGAGAGAGAGAGACAGAGAGAAGCCCCAAGTTACTGTCAGCACGGAGCCTGATGTGGGGCTCAATCTCATGAACTGTGAGATCGTGACCTGAGCCAAAATCAAGAGTGGGATGCTTAGCCAACTGAGCCACCCAGGCACCACAGGCCAGAGATTTTAATTTGAGTGGCATCAGCAAGTAAGTAGTATTTAAACCCACCCTTCCGAGGAGCTCATCCAGGGAGGGTAGGTAGCTAGGGGAGAGAATGAACACCACTATTTAAAAGAAAGGCAGAGGAGGAACCGGGGCAAAGAGACGGAGAAGGAATGGCTGGAGAGGTAGGAAGAAAACCAAAAGAATGTGGGCATCGAGGATGCCAAGGGAAGAGTGAGTTACAAGAAGGGAGCACCTAACAGTGTCAAGGGCTGTAGAGAGCGTACACGACCGACATGGTGCTGCTGAAATTCTCGTGACCTGGGGGCTGCATTAAGTGAGTGACCTGGAAAACAAACGTATAATAAATAATACCATTATTACAAATAACATGGTGCATAGGCGCAGCAAGGGAGAATTTTTTGGGGACAGTGAAGCTCCTCTGCATCTTGGATTGGTTATCGCGGTGATTGCTCCCTCCTATGCATTTGTCAAAAACTCAGAGAATTATAGACCAAGAAGAGAAAATGTTACCGCCTGTAAATGAAAAACAAGTAAGTGAAAACAATGTAGTAATGGAAATATAAGATCAAGCTCTCCCTCAACCACTGACTTTGTAATTGCAGCGCTGGACCCTCTCAGGGTTTTAATTCAGCTCAGTGTCAGCTTGTGTAGGCCTACAACAGGCAACAAGGGCACCCCACTCTCACCTCGTGAAGGACAGAATAAATATGCATGCAACAGAGCCAAAGGGCATCAGAGTGCTGGCCAGAGCCCCTCTTAGGAGCTGACTGGTGGGGGTGGGGTGTAGCCCGCCCAGCTTGGCTCCCCTGGGACCTTGATGTCGAATGAGGGGGTAAGGTCAGGAAAGGCCTTTCTACCTCAGATGGTCTGTGGTTCTAGTATAAAAATCCCAAACGAAATCCAACTAGCTCTGTTGTCTGCGTTTTGTTATGGAAAATGGTCGTAATAAACAATGACCATAACAACAACTGGGCCATCATCACATGAGACCCCAGATGATTTGGGAAGCAGCTTGGAGCGACGGGAAAATGCCTGGGTTTGTGGTTCAAAGCTTTAAAGTGTCTTCAAAACAACCATAGTTAAGTAATGACTGATAATAAGCACAACCCATATAGGTTTGCAATAAAAAAATGGACTTTTCTATTTCTTTACTCCAATCTCTCCTCTCACCCCCATCAATCCTGTCAGTGAGGAATTATCCCAAATTTAGGACAGGGAGATTAAGAATCTGATCATCCAAGGCTCCACATATTCCACTTTCCCATGACCCACAGTGAATCTGGTACAGTTTTGGTGTTGAGTGTATTCCATTGTGTCCTAATCCTATGAAAATTAATGGGAACGTGTTAATTGGGCATCAATTCATACTTAACATTAATCTGCGTATTTGATGAACCACAACTTTATGTTGCCCCTCATGCCATATTAAGTCAATTTATTGTAATAATTTAAAACAATAAGGATAATTGTATCCTTATTGTTTTCAAGACCTCATAAATTGAATCCAGCTTGAATCTGGCCAGCCTGGAATCTGCTGGAGAAGTGTGTGATGCCTTTGGGAAGCTGCAGGCATCGTCTTTTTGGGGTTTTCGGGGCGGGAAGGGATGAAACGAATATTTATTAAGCACCTACTGTGTACCAGGACCTGTGCGACACCACGTTGCTATCAAGGTGGTAGCTAGGGGGTGTGTGTCTGAAGCCTTCTGCTACCCTTAGCTACCTCCCCAGATGGTGGGGGTCCTGGGCTATTTCAACCACATACGGCATAGAGACAGTGAAAATATATAACGAACCATTGGAGACGGGTTTCCTGAAAATAACCACCCTTCCCAGCCATCCCAAAGATGCCTCAAAACGATTTCTCACTATATACAAAAATTTGCTTTGAACCCCAATCATTTGACCTTGACCCCTATAAACCTATTTTATTATATTTTTTAAACTCCGTATGATTAACGCGGAAACCCCTCCTTCGGCACTTTCTCACCACTGGAATCGCGTCAGTTTCTCAAAGTTCCAAAATAACCTTTCCCCGGCACGGATTCGTACCTCTGCCGGGGAAGGGCGGGGAGCGGCGCAAGACGTGCCGGTGTGGAGCGAGAGCCAGAGAGAACTTCCAGCGCGAAAGGAAAATAAAACTTGTGGCTGGTGTTTGTGCGGGAGGGTCTCCGCAATCCTGAAGCTGCCCGATCCTGGGGGGTTTCCGGGGCCCGCCGAGGAGCGCCAGGGTTCGGGTTTGATCCCGACGTCCTTGACCTAAATTTCTGCGCGGTGGCTGGAAAAAGGGCGCAGAGCCGGCCGGGCGGCTGGTGCCATCCCCGGATCCCGGTGGCTGGGGCGGCGAACTTGAATGAAGAGGCCGAACTGGAGGGGGTGGGGGGCGTCTCCTCCCATGCCCGAGCGAGGAGTGGCGGCGAGTTCCCCGCGCCTCCCCCTCCCCCGATCCACCCGCCCCCCGCAGCCCATGTGATCCCGGGAAGTCGGGGTGCGCTCCCCCTCGCCCGGCGCCCTGCCCGGCTGGAGGCGGGGCCGCCTCCGGCCTCGGGGTTCGCGCACCGCCCCCGTGGGTCCGGCCGCGGGGGGCCGAGTGTGCGCGCGCGGGCAGGCGGGGGCCGCACCGGGGTGCGTGACGTCACCGGCATTGGTTACACGACGTTCTAGAACTCCGCCCCACGTGCGCCGGGGAGGAGGGGGAGGAGGAGGAGGAGGAGATGGGGGTGGGGAGGAGGAGGGGGAGAGGTGGGGATGGGCCGGGGGGGGGGCGGGGACGGGGGGGGTGTGCGAGCAGCGGGGCTGAGCTAAGCCGAGCCCACGTGTGACGGCTCTCGCCGCTGCCCCGGCTCCGCCGCTCGCTGAGAGATTCGGAGGAGCCCGGGCGGGGGGGAGGAGGAGGGGGAGGAGGGAGCGGGAGATCTCGGGGCTCGGAGCCGGCCGCCGCTCCGCTCGGATCGCTGTGGGGCTCGGTTTTTTGGGGGTGGGGGGGGCGGGGGGGCTCAGATATGGAGGCAAATGGGAGCCAAGGCACCTCGGGCAGCGCCAACGACTCCCAGCACGACCCCGGGTAAGTTTCCAGCCGCTGCCCACCGCGCCGCCTCGGGCTCGCTCTCCTTGCAGCGGCGGGGACGGCGGTGCGCGGAGCCGGGCATCTCCCGCGCCCCCCCTCCCCTCCCGCGCGCCCCCCCCGTGGAAGTTACACACCTTTGGATTGCATTTCGCCGTCACCTTCTCCCCCACCCCACCTCCCGGCTCTCGCTCGCTCGCTCCCCCCCGCTTTCCTTTTAGCTTTTGTAAGTTACACGTCAAAATGGCCGATCTGACATCGGTGCTCACTTCTGTTATGTTTTCTCCCTCTAGTAAAATGTTTATCGGTGGACTGAGCTGGCAGACCTCACCAGGTAAGGGAGGGAGGGGGGGACGTCTGGGTCCCCCCCTTCTTGGCTTCTTTATTGCTCTTTGTTATCCCGGTGTAAGAGCCCCCCCCCCCCCGCCATTGGCTCCCCACTTCTCCTGTGCAAGGTTATTTTTTTAAATAGCAAATCCTTTCCGAGCCCTCTACGCGACCTCTGTTGCCGAATTTCCCCCGCGTGTGCAAAAAATGCAAAAACAAAACAGAATAACAGCAGAAAACTACTTTTGGTTTTTGTCCTTGATCAAAATTTGCATTGCTTTTTTTTTCCACACCTTCTCCCCCCCCCCCCCCCCATCTCTCTCTTTCTCTCTCTACAGATAGCCTTAGAGACTATTTTAGCAAATTTGGAGAAATTAGAGAATGTATGGTCATGAGAGATCCCACTACGAAACGCTCCAGGTAAACCATTCCCTTCTGGATTTTGTCTTTATTTTAGAACAAAGTTTAAGTGTTATTTTTGGAGGTGTCTTCGGAAGTAGCTAAGCGGATTTAGAATGGGGCTCAGGCATGTGGCTGGTTTCGAACGTCGCTCTATTCCACCCCCGCCCCCGCCCCCATAACCCCAAAGGTTATTGTTAATTGGGGTTGAACTCTGGATACAGAGATGTCCATCTCTCCGCTTTAAGTCATTTTCCCGTCGCTTCTTTTTTCTCCTGTTTAAGATGACGTTCAGCTTCATTCACTTTCTACATAGTTTTTTTTTTTTTTTTAATGTATGCTTTCCCCACACTCCCAGCTCCCCAAACTCTTAAGCCCCTTTTAGAAAGCTGGATGAATCTCTTCCGAGTGCCGAGTGCCGGGTTTTCTTGGGAATAAAACAAAGCGTTAAGAAGGGAAGGGGAGGAGGAGAGGAAACTGAGGTGGCGAAAGAGTGGAGACACCAGCATTTTCCAAGTTACCTCCACCCGCCCTGCCCCCGTTCCACTTCCCCCATTAACCTTGATGTGTTTTCTTGCGGGGTGGAGGGGAATTGGGGGAGGGCTGTGGGAAGTGGGGGTCCGAGGGGGCAACTTTTGCTCTCCATTCTGCATTAGGGCTCACTCCTTGTTGCTTTCAATGGTGTCACATTTTCTTGTTTGTTTTTCTCCCTCTTTGTCTCATTTCAGAGGCTTCGGTTTCGTCACGTTCGCAGACCCAGCAAGTGTAGATAAAGTATTAGGTCAGCCCCACCATGAGTTAGATTCCAAGACGGTAGGTTGCTTTCTGTCGTCGTTGTTGTTGTTTGCCCCTGCTCAGGACCGATCTGGGCATTGACAGCCCCATTTAAAGGGACAGTGCTTTCTTTTGCTTCTGTGCTGAGAACTGGGTACTTATAAGCAGGGCTTGCGAGTTGGCTCTAAAGTTTGCTGCAATGGCTGGGCTTGGGGTTTTCTTTTTAGAGCCTGTCCCACTGCAGCTCCAGATGCTCCGGAGCGAAGGCTTGGGGGAGGGGTGGGCTTGGGGAGAGGCTATCTATCGGGGCCCAGGGACCCTGCAGAGAAACTACACCACAGAGCAAAGGCAACTTTTCTTTGTCAGCCGAGCATAGCACGCGTTACCAACTGTGGCTGTGGGAACTGGCTTTTAGAAGGCACAGCCCGCTCCGTGGCCAGCCGAGAGGGACCGGGGACGGGAAGACGGCGAGGGGGCGCTAATCACAGATTCAGGCAACAGGTTCCTCTTGGGGCACTTCGGATTTGGAATGTGGTTTGAGGAGGAGAGACCTCACAGAGCCAAGCTGGGCGTCCAGCGGGTGACTCCAGATGGAGTGAAATCTAAGACTGATAAGGCCTGGGGTTTCCAAGTGATTTGTTTTTGCTTCCTCCACCCCCCCCCCCCCAGATCCTTTATTTTGAACGTGGATACTTTTATAGCATTAGAAGGTTTCAGAGTCCAGTGTTGAGAGGGGAAAAGTCTCTCGGTAGAGATTAGAAGAGGAAGGGAAGAAAGATACTAGTATATAGCAGTAAATATAATGCAGGGGGGAGCTCGTGGTGTTCTATTTAGACCCCTGTGTTGGCTTTGTGGCTCTCCCCTTTCCCTTTACCTCTATTAGAATTTCCCCACAGTTTTTATACATCTGCCAAAGCAGGGTCCCTGAGGTGGCACTGGGATGCAGTGCTGGGCCGCTTGGGACCACTCTTCTCTGTGGTGGGTAGTGGGGCAAGGCAAGGGGTCAAGTTCTAGTCCCAGCTGCCCTTTATGAACTTGGGCAAGTTTTTCCCTGCCCCAGGGCCTCAGTTTCCTTTTCTGTTAAATACAGGAGTGGAACAGGGTGATCTTTGAAGTCCCTTTTGGCTTTTACATTGAGGGGAAATGGAAAAAAAAAAAAAAAAAGAAAAGAAACCTGGCCACCTTTGGTGCAAGTGAATTTATTTGCAAATTTACCCTCTTTCTCTGATCAGAGGTCCCTACCCCCAAAGACAGGACCCCCACACATTTTAAGTTGCTTTATTAATTGTGCTGGACTTGTCATAACTTGCAGCCCAGCCTTTTTGTGCTTTTAGATAATTTAATTTTAGGGACAGTCATTTGTAGGGTGATAATGAGTGTCTGAAGAAATTTTTTTTTTCCTCCTTAACTTCTTGGCTAGACGTTTCAAAAAGCTAGCAGAATTAAAGAGGAAAATATTTGAAGGCAAATTCAGGAATTTATTATTCACTCCCTCTCCCTACCCCGGGTAAGAGAAATAGTATTTGGTTTCTATGGTGGTTGGTGGGTCATAGCCCTCAGTATCAGGTGCAAAGCCTGTGGTTTTCCCTCCCTAATTGTTTGTGGATATGTTTTGGTCACTATTCTTTAGTATAACCTAGATTTTGACTTTGTTTCAACGTTCAGTGCAGGAGGCAGAAGCGGTTGGTTTATTGACATGGAAACGAGGATCTTGTTTACGTTACCTTAAAAGCTTTGTTTAGGTAACGGCCATTCACATCCAAAATAGTACCCTAGTCTTTTCCTAGAGGATTTGTAGCTACAGTAAGTAGAGCTGTACCTAACTAACTAATGTTTTAATTTTTGGTAGTTTTTTTGTTTTTGTTTTTGTTGTTCGTTAAAAAAAAAAAAAAGAAAATAGTTGACAGGGATGTGCAAAAGGTTGGGATTCGCCATACCTGTCTTGACCTGTGCCCTCCTTGAGAGATTTCAGAGTGCCTACTTTGCACACTGAAGACCTCGAACTTGCCTGGTGATATAACATGCTGTTTTCACAACACACGATATGGGCATTCTGAATTGGCTTTGGTTTTTGTAATTTTAGATATTTCTTGAGTGTTTCACTTTCTTCACTGTTCCCTATTCCCCCAGCTTCGGGTCTCTCTCCCAACACGTCCCTCACCTTTTTCTGCACAAACAAGGTGACTTCTTACTGCAATTTTGTGCTGGTCAGCCAAAAAAAAACCCAAAAACCCAGTAGTTTGGGGGAGTGTTTATAAAAAGACAGATCTGTCTTAATGTTTGGTCAACAGAATGGAAAATCCACACCTGTTGTATTTCTCTTGTAGACAGCTCTAGTCAGTGCTGAATACACCTGTAGATGCGGTAATGTTAATCTTGATGAAAGGGTAGTTTCCTAGATCAGAGACTTTTGTCTGTTTTAGTTTTTGAAAAGTAATCTCTCATTTCTCAGGTGATGTTTAAAGGTAAAAAAACATGCTGTGGATTTTTGTTAGGTCTGTAAACTACCTTCATAAAAGTAGTAAATCTTTGTATGTCTTAACTGCTGGGATGTCCTAAGGGATATAAGTCTGGGAGCAAGAACTATCTGGTGTGCCTTCCCCCTTCTCTGTACTTTTCCCCAAAGCATTATTCCAACCCCCTCAATGACAGAACTGAAAACAAGGTTCAGGTTTACATTTTAAAAGGGGGAAATTGTACTATGAAAGCCAGAGCCTCTAAATAAACTTGTAGCAATATTCTGTGTTGAGTTTTACCCAAAGATTTGTGATATTTAGAAATCTAATGAAAACCAGTAATGGGGAATTTTTTTATTCTTTCCCTCCCCATAGTTTCTATCCAACAACTCCCCCCACCTGGAATCAGCCTATTAGATTTCAAGTGTTTCCGTGGGAATTGTTTTGAGTTTTAAAGCCATTCCTTGATTGAGAATCATGGGTTCTGCATTTGATCTGGGGTAGAGAATGTTTTTCCATTTCGATTGGGGTTGGGGTAAGAGGAATATCCTGATCGATACACTAGATTCTAACTTCTTTTTTTCAGTCATTTTTTTTTACCCTCTCCCCATGATGGCCTTCCTTACTTTTGTAATTTGAGGTTGGTTGCTCATAGAGTCTTACCCCGTGTGGTTTTTAAAATCCAGGTGGTTTTAGCTCATGTATTTTTTTTTATCTTATTATTATTATTTCTTAAGAACGAATAGTTTTTGACACCTGCTTTCCCTCGAGGTCTAATACAGAATGAGCTATCTTTTTGGTCAATTCAGGTAACCATGCTTTTGCCAACACGAATGAATGGACTCAAGTCGAGCATCGTGTTGGATCTCTTTGGAGAGTTTTTGGATGTTGATGATTTAAAAGAATTTTGGGAATCTCCTTTCCCACCTGCCTTGTTTAGTTATCACCCGGGAGAAGATGTACTATCCAGTTACCTACTGCTGAAACTTACGTTTAATTTTTCAGGTTATAATTTTTTTTTCAACGATGATGTTCCCATCTCTTCTCCCGTGGCTGGGAGATGCAAATTAGATGAAAGTAACCATTCAATGTCCAGTGCCTGTGGAAGACCAGCGTTTGCTTAAATAAGAACATGTGGGATCTAATTTATTAGGAGCATCACACATTGAAATACGTGGTAGGGCATTTAGAAAGGCTAGCTTTGTTTGTTAGATTGTGGGAGGGATGAGTAAAGTTTGGATCAAAGCTTAAGGAACTTTTGAGTGGCCTGAGACGGTTACTAAAAGCTGGGTTATAAGCCTGAGAAATGAGTGATTAATAATTAGGTGATTAATCATAATTTTTTTTCCCTGTCTCCCAATACTGGAACTGACTCTCACTTTTCCCTTTTTATTCCCCCAGATCGACCCCAAAGTTGCATTTCCTCGTCGGGCGCAACCCAAGGTAAGTGGGAGAATCAGTAGTAGGATTTTAGCGCTCAGAGATGGTCGCCAAGGATTTCAGATTTCAGAGTACTGGCAATGAAGCATTGAAACCTGGTGCCCTCAGTTCCTTCAGGGTACCAGCCTGTGGCTGTGAGAGTCCAGGCCCGGGCTAGGAGCTCTCCGCCAGATAACCGTGTGCGTCTGCAATCTAGCCGTCCCGAGGTGGGTTCTGAGCATCCAACAGGGGGCAGGGCCAACCCTGATCCTTCGTGGGAGGACAGAGCTCCATCTGTTGCAATATTTATGCAAACCCTCTATTTATCTTTTGAGCATTGCCAAGATCATATCAGGAAAACTTGGACATTTGCTTGTGAGTCTTTTTTGGAGGGTTCTTCTTTTGAGGACTTGCAACGTGGAGTTTATGGAGAGGAGTAGAATTTGAGTAAACAGCTTGTCTTTTCTTGGAAACAACTTCGTAGACCCACGAAGCCCTAAATCTGACAGAGGAGGCAGTGGATGTTCTGGTTTCAGGTGGGAGGGATCACTCAGGGCCCACTGGAAACCAACAGTGCTACTCTTTCTGCGAGTGCCAGGGCCTGGGGGACAAGTCCTGAGGACAGAACCTTGGAGAAGTGGTACTACAGGATTTGCTTCAGGGATCGAGATAGGCCTTCACTTTTTCACAAGTGTGTGGTTTCCACGGGGCTCGCCAGCTCTGGCTTTGAGAACAGAGCTGAGCTGCATGGAACCCGAGGTGAAATGTACAGGCTTATGTGTTACAATTGCAGGTTTTAATTATACTTTTTTCTTCCCTGTATAATTTCAGGAGAGACTTTTTCTGTATCTTGTGGCCTTGGTATTCTTCTAGGGAGAGGGTAACTGGCAAAACTTCTTGATTCTAGGTCACAAAGGGAAAGGGCTGTGGCTTTTGAAAATTCAGTTTATTTCTTCAAGCATAGTCTCCCAGAAGTGCAAGCTTTTCATTGTGTCAAGGGAGGGATGAAGAACTTTAATGAAGAAAAAGTTAGCATTTGTGGATGAGATTTTGAGAATTTCAGGTTTAGACCTTGCCATGTGATCCTTCCTTCCTTCCTTTTTCTTCCTTTTTTTTTCCATATAATTTTTCTTTTCCTTTCTTGTCTTTCGAAGGAAACGCAAATCTCTTAAATAAACATGGCAAAATACTTTCTTAAGACGTTTTTTTCCTAATAAGTAAGCAAAGAATAGCAATTACTGAACCAAAGAGGTTAGATTTTTTTTCCGTACAGAGCACAAACTTTGGAACTGTTACCTGTTTAAAGGTTGCTTTTCAAACTGTATGCAATCCTTGACATTTCAGAGGCTTCCAGAACTAGCAGGATTTCTTGGGTTTGGAAGAATTACTGTTTCTTCCATAAATGTGAATCTTCAAATTTCCAGGTTAGTCATTTGATCAGCCAGAACTAGGATCAGATTACCCTAGAGGGAAACTGGAAAAATCCCTGACTTGGTCAAACTGTGGGTTTGACCTGTTTTCTCTTCCCTGTTGTTTCCCCGCCCCTCACCCCCTGCCACTTTTTTTTTAACCAAGAAGGCTATATTTCAATTTAACATACTCTGGCATTTGGCTTTTCAGCGAGGCATTCAACTTGAAAACGAGACAGACTATTTCTCGAACTTGTCAAGGTGTGCACCTTTCCCCGCCCCCAACCTGGAGTCTGGGATGTTTTAGGCGGATTGTCAGACTTTTGGATGTGAGCAAACATTATACCAGGTGGGGGAAGACATCTTTCCATGGCGTTCTAGGGATTGCATAACAATACCTTGCTTTTTATGACACAGTTTACAAAGGACTTTCCTGTCCGTCATCTCCATCTGAATCCCCAGGTCCCGAGACATGGAGCAAACCACCTTCCCCAGTCTGTTTGCTCCTCTGTATAATGGCAGTGATGGGAGTAGCTCCCTTAGCAGGTTTTGTGAGGAATAAAAGAGGACACACACAGGGTGTGTGGCACAGGGTGAGGACCTCCTAACTCCTCATCTCCACCACTCCTGTTGTTTTTGTCGGTTTAATTGTCATTCTTACTGTTTTCAGACTCAACAGCTGGGGTTCGGATCCTGGCCATGCCGCTCATTAGCTGTGTGAATCTGGGCAAATCATTTGGTTTCTTGGAACCTCATGTACCCCGTCTCATCAAGTTTTTGCGTGGATTAAATAAGTTAATAAAGGTCAGGTGCTTCCAGAAAGGAAGCCCTGGAATGTGGTGGTAATACCGTATGTGTTACCTGCTGTTTTGACTCTTAGCTCTGTTAGGCTGTCACCCCAGTCCCCACGAGAGGCCTCGTAATAATGCTGGTGTCATCTGAATTTATGTGCCAGGTACTGTTGTAGGGACAGTGTGTATACGAACTCACTTCGTCTTCACCCATGTCCTGTGAGGGTGGGTATTAGTGTTATGTCCAATTTGTAGATGAGGAAACTGAGGCACACGTGGGTTGAGAAGCGGTGTATAGGCAACCTAGCCCCTCGCCCAGAGTGCGATCCTGTGTGCTGCGGGGCGTGGAGGGCATCTAGGAGTATCACCTGTCCGTTACGGCAGAGGAGGCAGCTCAGAGAGGTCATTGGGCTTCGAGGGGCACGACAGCCAGCACGCCCTTTGAAGTTCCCTGGTTGGGTGATTCACCCAGCCCTTGTGATGTCATCCCATTGTGTGACTCTGTCTGGCAGTGTGTCTCCATCCGACCCCCGAGGGCATCCTTTCACACGGTTCTGGGGTTGCTCAACTCCAGGGGAGCGGCTGGGGATTTGGCAAAAGAGGCCTGTGCTGGTTGGGAGTTGGGGCAGGGTGGGGAGAAAGTGCCTTCCTTGTCAACGGTTATTTTCCGATAGAATTTGAGCCCAACCATGGGGATTTCAGACCGAAGTTAGTGTTGGAGAAGCCAAAACCCGGCTGGCAGGAGTATAGAAATTTAAGTCAAGCCTTATTTAGTTTTTGTTTATCCCCCTTCAATAAAACTTCTGTGTGTATGTGTTAGGGTCCCAGTGTGAGGTGAACTGTGCCCCCCCGCCGTCCCCCGTCGAGGGCTGGGCGAGGAGCTTGTAAATGATACGTCAGCCAGCGTTTCAGTTAACATGCATTTCTCTGCTTTCTGGCTGTCCCTTTTTGCTAGCACCCGCCAGAGAAATAGTCGTGGAGGTGTTAAAACAAGACTAGTGGAAAGAAACTGTAACTTAATACGAAAGAAAATCCGTGGCAGTGAAGAACAGATTTCACATTAGTACTGTCATAATATTCTTTAATGTATCATATAAATAAAAATCCGTTTTGACCAGAATTTTAATGAGCGACCCGAAGGAAGGGTTTTGAATCCTGCAGTTCATTATCCCCCCTTTGCGACGTAAATGCTCACATCTCAAGTGAAGTATAATGGGGCTTTATTAACTAGTCGAGGGGCGACTCTTTGGAGACTAGTGGCCGTTAATTAGTGAAGTACATTTTGATCAGAAGACGATAGGTCCGTTCTGTATCTTCCTATTTCTCTGGATGATTATTTCATTTTGTAAAAAATGGAAGAGGTTCCTCCTTTCTGTCTTTTAAAAAATTAAAATGGTCGTGCTGTTCTAAAAAGATGACTTAATTTAAAGCCGTTGGAGAAACGGGGCTGATTGGGATCAATCATGTCATATCATTTTGTCAGTCCCTTTGGGCAGAAGCGTTGGCTGCCTGGAAGACTTTTGCTCAAGCCTGTGGGTTCTTTTTCTCGTGCGGAAAAACCAGGAGGCTGCCGAACATCTTCTGGCCTGAGTGAGTCTGGGCATAACTCCCCGTCTGCCCTGATTCTCCTTGTGTGGAATAAAGCATTCTCCACTCCCCGCCGAGTTGCCATTTACCGTCTTAGGTTTTAGAGGCCAGAACCTTATCTGTTGATCAACGGAGATCTCATTTCTTCATCCTCTTTCCAGTTGCCTTCAGTCGCAGCTGGGTGACCGGTGGGCACATCACATGAGCCCCTCCAGGCCTCAGTTTCCTCCTCTTTAAAACAGGGGTGTAGTGCCCAGCGTGGAGTGATTTTCAGCGTGTATGCAGAGTTCTTTGCTGGGAGCCTGATGCAAAGTAGTGCCCGCAATCGTCCGCTGGTATCAGTGTTATAGAATTATTTACTATTGTTTTTAAGTAATCTCTACGCCCAACGTGGGCCTGGAATTCACGACCCCGAGATCAAGACCGAGCCAGCCAGGCGCCCCGTTATAGAATTATTTGTGCAGAAGAAGGAAAGTTAGAATAATGGAAAATGACCTAAGAAAAATCCTGATTGGAATGTAAGCCCCCTGCCGGCAGGGAGCTGTTGATGGTTGACATGGCAAAACTTAAATGCTCGAGATGAATCCAGCCTGCCTTTTTCACAGCGGAGGCAGCTGACGTCCAGGGAAGTCAGGTCGGCTGCTCCAGGTCACACAGCTAAGTTGTGGCAAGGTTGAGCCAAGGCCGGGCTTTCCTGCTCCCGTCTCATCCGCTGATGAGGCTCCAGGGCCTGGAAGGTTCTCTGTTAAGCATCCGTCCGTCCAGATGGGTGCAGCACAGCGCGAACGTCTTAGCCACGCACCTCCTGTTCTGGGGCAGTGGTTTCTTGGCAGCTTCTCAAGGGCGGGCGAGGGGTGAGTTTTCGGCAGCTGGCCTTCCCCTGCTGCTGTGGGTCGGGTCGTTCTAGCGTCCTGCCATCTTGGACGATCTGCAGCTGTCACCTTGCTGGCCACCGTTAACCGGCCTGCCGGTGGGTTTCTGGCTCCCGGCGGGGACGTGGTGGTGCGTCTGCAGCCTTGTCCACGGCCGCAAGGACCCTGGGGGATTAGTGGCTTAGCTGCTTTCTCGTCGGGGAGCGTGGCTCCTTCCTGTGTTCAGTCAGCAGCAGGTGTCAGCTCAAGAGGAGGGGCACTTCGTCCTCCAAATGTCCTTTCCCGAGAATTTTGCCTTTCGTTTGCATGCTTTCGTTTCAGTGTTAAGGTCAGTCTGCCGGGAAGCTGGAGCTCATGTGTTCTGTGTCACGTTTTTGGCAGGCAGGTGAGAACCCTCTGCCCCCCAAGAACAGAAGAAGAGGGGGGCACTGTCTGAGGAACCAGCTGACCCTCGTGGGTGCCCCTTGAGATGACATATCCATCTTCTTGTCCTTTTGTGTTTTTAAACCTGAATGTTCTCTGGCCGAAAGTCCCAAGAACGCAAAAGGGAGATGCAGTTCACCTCCTCTGATCTCATGTTCGATCTGATGTGTTCATCGAACAAGGGCTTGCTTAAGTGTGTTTAATTGCTGACTCTGTGCACCCACTTTTGGGGGGATTCAGGAAACCCTCAATGCCCACCGAACAAAGTCTGAACTTCTTAGCCTGGTGGTACATGCCCTTCAAGATCTGTACGGCAGGGAGATGGGGGGCGGTCTTCTTCCAGGTTCCTTCTCTTCTACCGGTCCCCCTTCTCTGAATAGCTACCCTTTGGTGTATCCCCACCCGAACCGCCCTTTCTTCTCCCTCCTGTGCGAAACAGACCTCTCTTTCAAAGCCCGATTTGGGTTACCTTTTCCACGGAGGTGTTTCTGCTCTCTCTTCCATGTGATATTTCTTTCTCTGGATTTCCATAGCGCCTTATCTTCTCTTTTGGTTAGGGCAAGCTACGGTAATAATCACAGTAAAATAAGTGAGCAAAAAATAGACAATAATAAGTTAGCAGAGACTCACGGATGCGTTCATTAGGCACTGTGCTGGGCACGTGTTCGTTTATTTATTCACCAGACGTTACCGAGCACCTGTTACGTGCCAGAGAATGTGTGCGTTTCGGGGGATAGTGTGGAGAACAAGACCAAAAAGTCCCTGCCCTCATGGGGCTTTCACTCTAGTGGGGCAGATTAGTAGAGAGCAGGTGGACAGAAACGTAACACGCAGGAGTGGGGGGTGGGGTGGGGACAGACTGTATCTTCAGTGCATTTAGCGGCCACTCTCAGTCCTCGGCAGTTACCAAGTTTTCTGCTCGGCACCGGGGACTACATTAGGCGCTTTGTTCTGAGTTTCACGGTTATTTAAGTGTGTGCCTTATTGCTTCCACTATTGGACAGTGAACTCAAAGGGCACAAGTAGCTTTTAGTAATTGCAAAAAAACAAATCTCAGCGTTGATTGTTGCTCCTTGGCATAGTGTCCGTCTCTGTCCAGGTGGAATGAATGCAGAACGCAAAGGTGACACGGCTCTCGTCTTCAAGGGTCTTAGGTCCCGGGTGGGAGGAGGGGTGCTACCCCGTGGTACAGGACAGGGTGTGGGAAGCACAGCAGAGAGGCGGGCATGGTCTCCAGAGGAAGGAAGAGCTAAGATCGCTTCTCGGAGGAGGTGGTCTTTGCCCTAGATCCTGAGGAGCAGGAAGGAGGGAAGAATGGTAGGCATGCAGTTCTTGGTACGGGGGGGCTCGGAGAGGTCGGTGTGCCTCCAAGGGTGTGTGGTGCACACGCCCGGCACTGGGGATTCAGGCCTGGAGACGAGCCGGGGCCGGGCTGGGTTGCCTCACATGCCAGGCAGGGCAGACAAGAGTGCTTCCTTTGGCATGCGCTGGGGAGCCTGTTTTGCGCGTGCAGGATCCCGGGGATGCTCTGTACGACGTTCTGAGCTTTTGGGGGTCAGTATAGAAGCCGGGGTCGCTAGTGGGACGGTGGCTGATGCGGTTTCATGGGGATCTTCCCACCCCGGACTTGTGCCTTCAGCGTCATTCGTACTGCGTTCTCTCTGGCTGCAGGCCCTTCTTCAGGAGCGATGTTCTTGGCAGTTGCCACGCCCACTCTTTGGGGTGTGTGGCAACTGGAAGGAGCGCCGTCATTCTCCTGTTTCCATCGTCTCCCTTCCTCTCCCCTTTATGTGCCGAACAGGGGGCCATGATCTAGACAAAATCCCAGGGGTTTTCTACTCTGGCCTCGTCCGAGCCGTGATCTTGACCTTACTGTGCATAGACAATGAGATGACATCTCTCGGGATGGAAGTCGCAGATTGTCTGTATGTCACTGGGGTGTGGGCCCTGTGGCTCTGAGCAGCCTCACCTGTGACTTCCTAGGTCTGCTCGGGGTCACCTTTCACTCAGAGTGGCTGCCTGGTGTGAAGAACGTGAGATTTTGGAGTCGTGTGACCTGTGCCTCTTGTGATGTGAGAGCTGTGAGCAAGGGTGGTCTTGGGACCGAGCACCCCGTGGTACATTGTAGAAGCAGCCTTGGGGCAGGACTCCCACTGGGCCCCACATACATGACCGCGTTATCTCTATTCTCTCTCTCTTTCAAGGGTAGATAGCATCAAGCTCCCAACGATCTGGAAAGTTTCTCAAGGGTGTGTGTCTGCCTGCTGTACTTTTTTATTTTATCTGAGACCTTGAATAATAATAATAATAAAAAAAAAATCCCAACTCAAAATAAGGGCTGTTACTTACATTGTGAGTCAGTATGTTCAAGGCATTATATTAAGCCTCTGTGTAATTAATTTCCTTTAATTTAATCCTGACGACAGTCCTTTGCAGTAGTGGGTATTCTCTCCACTTGACAGACTGGTAAACTGAGACCCAGGCAGGGCGAGTGGCTTTCCTAGTGCCACAATACTAGTAAGGGTCGACCACTGTTGGCCTTTGGACCACCGTCTGTCCGGGTTCCAAGTCCTTGCTCTCTTTCTCTTTTTTTAATTAAAAAAAAAATGTTTTTAATGTTTATTTTTGAGAGAGAAAGAGAGACAGAGCACGAGCAGGGAAAGGGCAGCGAGAGAGGGAGACACGGAATCCAAAGCAGGCTCCAGGCTCCGAGCTGTCAGCACAGAGCTCGACACGGGGCTTGAACTCGCAAACCACGAGATCATGAAGTGAGCCGAAGTCAGATGCTTAACCGACTGAGCCCCCCAGGCGCCTCCAGGTCCTTGATCTCTTAACTGCTAAGCCCTGCCGCATCCAGCACAAGCGGGTAGATTTTAGGTTCTCGTGCTTTGCCTGACTGCTTGTGAAGTGCTCAGGCTGAGGAACAGATTTCGTGGCAGTCTGGCCGATGAAGTCAGGTTCATCGATGGCAGGCAGGTTCGTGTCTACTGCTTGTTTTCTACACACCTCGTCAGCACAGCTGAATGCCACTCACGAGCTAAGGAGTGTGGTGTGTGCTTCCATTTCTTCATCCGTAAAACGGCGGGGGGGGGGGGGGGGGGTCGACAGTACCTACATCCTAGGTTCGTTTAGGAGATTAAATGGGTTCATGCATACGAAGGGCCTAGGATGGTATCTGTACATGGGGCACCCAGCGTGAGCATCGGTCATCTGTTCCTGTTTCCCAAGATGGCCCTGGCTGGATCATAGGAGGACCTTATGCAGCAGCTTGTGGGTACCGTCGTCGTGTCTGGGGATGACGGATAGCACAGCACGTTGAGAGTCAGGGAACTGCGTGTCCAGTGGCTTGGTCTGCTCCTGGGGGTGCTCGCTCTCGAAGGGGAGATAGCAACCATCCTTCCTCTTGGGGTTGCCCGGTGGGCATTGAGAATGCGTTTCCTTTTCTGTGTCTGATGCCTGTGTTTTTGCTGCCTTTGAGAGCGAAGTCCTGGGGAGCAGCTGGGGGACAGCTCAGACACCGCTGTGTGAGAGGTCTCTCCATGAGCCTTCTCTCTCCCAGGCCTGGTCTTTATCTGCCTGGGGGTAGTTCCACCAATGACTGATCTGAAAGCATCACATTCATTTATTTGTCACTGACTGTGACAGGCAAGTTAATGCTAATGGATTCTTTTTTTAGCCTGTTGTCTGGGATGAGTTTCTCCCAAATGTCCTGAAATCTAAGGCATTAGGGGAATGTGTAACTTTTATGGCAAGGGAGGATTTAAAAGATAAATAGGGTTTTGTGTGCAAGGGTCTTAAATTTAGGTTAGGGGCGAGAGCAGCCAAGGAGGGGATGTTGGGCCAGCCCAGACTCTTCTTTTTAAGAAATCCATTCGGAGCTCTAAATTGCTGTTTCTGTTTCAATTATGTGACAATTTCAAGGGTTTAGAAAAATCTAATAAAATGGTCTTGATGATGCATTCTGGGGAGAGAGTGCTTTAGAAGATCCAAGAGAATAAATTCCTTGGGGTCAAGAGATTCTCTCAGGCCTTCTTTCGTCTGGGTTTTTACATTTTTATTGTTTTGAAGGGCAGAAAACGGTGTTAGAATGTATTCAGGGCTTCATCCATATCCTCCACCGAAATGAATTATTCTCTTTGGGCAATTGCAGGTAGACGGGCCACAGCAATCACCAGCTCTTTTTTTCTTTTCTTTTTTCCCTTCTTTTTTTTTTTTTTTTTTTAAAGCTGGCATGTTGTAAATGACTTTCAGAGCGTGGTTTGTGTGTGTAGTGATTTTGAATAAAGCACCACAGAGAAAAACTTGGAGGAGTGGGACGAGTGAGCAGAGAGGCCTTCTGGAAGTTTTTCTTTTTCTCCTCTCCAGTCAAAGCTTTTGATAGTTTCCCGAGGAACAGAAGTTTACAATGGAAGCCGGCTTTGGGCTGCCTGCGGGAACGGAGTGTAGCAAAATGTGATGCTGAGTGACATTAATGAGGTGACCGCTCTGGTGGGAGGGAGGCAAGGAACCAGCAAAGCTGCAGTTCCCATGACTTGCTCTCGGCTGAGTGTGTCCCCTTCTGCATGCCTGCGTGGGCGCCTGTGTGTGTGTGTGTGTGTGTGTGCACGCACGCACCGTGTTTCCCAGGGCCTTCCGATGGAAGTTGTAACACCAGACCCCGCTCGGCCTGCTGCAGTATTCTCCCTCCTAGAGAGGCCACGTGTGGCGGCTTCTCCATTTCCACCCACTGCAAAGTAAAGTTTGAAACCTGGAAGCATTTTGTTTTATCTTCCGGGTCCCTGCAGGAGCCTGGGCGGGTGGCGCTGGAGGTGGTCGCCACAGCCCTGGGCGCTGCTGGAACACTGAAGCCAAGAGTGTGAAAGGTCAACATTCTCATCCCCGAAATGGGTCCTAGGGAACTAGGAGGAGAAAACCTGTTCGCTTGTATTTTTTTTCCTCTCCCCCCCCTTTTTTTATGTTTATATATATTTGAGAGAGAGAGAAAGAGAGGGAGAGAGACAGAGACAGAGCATGAGTGGGGGAGGGGCAGAGAGAGGGAGACACAGAATCCGAAGCAGGCTCCGGGCTCAGAGATGTCAGCACAGATCCCAGCGCGGGGCTTGAACCCACAAACAGTGAGATCATGACCTGAGCCAAAGTTGGACGCTCAACAGACTGAGCCACCCAGACGCCCCGTCTCCCTCCTTTTTTTTCAAGCCCTGGCCATCGTGATAACATTTCATATTGATGGTATAAATGGAACGTCACAACTGCTGCTTTTAAATATTTTAGTGCCTTGGAGTGTATTCTGTATTTCCACGTTGTTCTTGTGCAAGAATTTCCAGTTGCCCAGGAAGAGCAGGAACATCTCAGGTAGATTACCTGGCGAGGAGGTGAGATCCCAGGTTGCCGCAGCCTCATCCAGTGGGGCCTTGGGGTTCTTGGTGCCTTGTCTGCCCTTTCCAAGAGTGAAGCTGGCATCTTCCGTCTCGTGCCTCAGCCCGGCAGCGGAGGGAGCATTCGGAGTATCCAGCACAGTACTGGGCAGGTGTTTGAAAACTGCTGGGAGATCCTAAGCCAAAACACCCGATGGGGCCCGGAGTGGGGAGGGGTGGGGGGAAACTGTGTATTTATTGATGCTCGCCTGGTTTCTTTCTTTTATCCCTTCAACTCCATTCCCTCTGGGATGTCTCTCAGGTGGGTCGCTTTTGTAGCTGAGGGCAAACAAACAAACAGAAAATGTTTAAACTCAGGCACATAACCCTTCATCAAAACCAGTGAGCTAGGTTCACTTTCCCTTGCACCTGGGGAGAGAGGATCGAATCAGGGGCGCTTGAGCCCAGGAAAAAAATTGGGCTGTGAATCTCCACAAGACTGCTCCGTGCGTATGTTTCCTCTTCTGTTTTCAAAACGGATAATTGGTTTTAGTAAGAACTTCTGACTTGATTAGGGGACCCTTAGGAAATTAAAGTGTGTTTGAATTTCACAAGTATAATTTTAATTATACAAATTTTGCGTTTTCCACGAGGGAGCTAGGTTCAGAACTTGTTTTCCTATACTAACAGGGGTAGTAAAGCTGATTATGGCAGAATGCCTCACTTAAATCGCTTTGAAAATAAAAATCCACGGGTCGGATCGTTGTTTTTCCCTGCAGTACACGACGTTCGGGTTAACGTCCACACATGTTCCCATATCCTTGTTAAAAGTGATTTTTCACTGGATCCACGCAAGTGTAGAAGTGAGTGACATAGTGTGTGGGGGGGTACCTCATTATGAATTTTTCTGCTGCACTTGCTGAAAGAATTCAATTAAAGTTCTTTCGAGCTCAAGTCCTGCCTGGGCAGCTTGTGTTTGGCACACTGCCACGTTAGCATGTCGTGATTGCCTTTATCACCCATCGCCCTGTTTGCTCAGAGCCTGTGCGTTTGTAGTGTTAGCTCTTCTCGCTGCCCCTCTTCAGCAGGACCCCAGTGGATGAGAGCAGAAGCCACCGCGGGAGTGGCCCCTGAGCTCCTCCCTGAGCTGCCCAGAGATGATGCAGAGAGGGTGAGCAGACCCCCTGGGCATCCAGGAGAAGGGCTGATTGTGTTAATGGGCAATGACCGTTTCTTGGGGCTATCCAGACAACGCCCCCAGGCAGCAGAGAAGTGCTTTGTAGGCTAGAACTCAAGCATCCTCAGACGTCTCCCCCGCCTGTGCAGGGGCTTTAAAAGGTGCCTGGAGACCGGCTCCTCGGGCTTTCTGGGCCCTTGTCTCAGATGTCGGCAGGAGAGCTTGAGTAGAACAGTTGTTCACGGAAGAGAAATCGTGGCAGCAGCTTGTGAATGAGGTGGTGCCATCCAGGTCTCCAGATGCAGACCTGGTCCCACCCCGTGCCCCACCCCACATTTACTCATCGACATTTTTATTCTTAACTGCTTTCTGTTGAAGTGCTGTAGCTTAGGGTGTAAGAGCCTGGACTCGGAGCAGGCTGAGTTTGAGTCCGTGCTCTGCCACTAACCAGCTGTGTGAGCTTGAGCAAGGTGTCTAAATGCTCCATGCCTTAGTTTTGTTGTCTGTGAAATGGACCCAATAATAGTCTCTCCTTCGTGGAATGCTCTAAGGATTCCATGAGTTGACGTATAAAGTGCCGGTGTCTGGCACATAGTAGGCGCTTTGGGTGTGTGAGTTACGGTATCGTGAGGAAGAACCTGGCAAAATGCGGACTGTGCTTGCTTGATAGTTGGGGAATTGTTGTTCAGCACTACAGTGCTCCTGCCTGACGTATTTGTTCCCTAAGCAGTTGAGAAATACAAAAGAGCGCGTATATACATGTGTGGACATATGTGTGTGAATAGATATGATTGGGTGGGATCGCGGTGTAATTCGGATTCAAACACGGGTCTTTGCTGTAACAAATGAGGCATGTAGGTTGGTAGGCACGTGGCCCTGGCGCTCAGGCCTCTGGTTGGAATTTGGTGCTGCCACTCACCCTGTGACCTTGGGAAGGTGTCTAAACTTTCCTGAGCTTCCATTCTGTACCTAAAAAATGGGGATAATAGAGTCGTGGGATGAAATGAGACACTGTAAATCGGGCACCTCGTGTATGGTTGATGCTTAGAATGTGTCAGTTCCTTCCTCTATAAGGGCAGGGGCTTTTTTCTTTTTCTTTTCTTTTTCTCTTTCTTTTTCTCTTTCTTCCTTTTCCTTTTCCTTTTCTTTTTCTTCTTTTTCTCTTTCCTTTCCTTTCCTTTCCTTTCCTTTCCTTTCCTTTCCTTCCCTTCCCTTCCCTTCCCTTCCCTTTCCTTTCCTGTGTGTGTGTGCGTGCGCATGTGTGTTTTGGGGGTATCTTGAAAAATGGGAAAGATATAAAGTATACTGCTCTTGCTGGAGATTGTGGAGTTACGGGATGAGTTCTTAGAAGGCTGAGTAGAGAAAAGCTAGCCAGGAGAGGGGGTGCTCTTATCTTCAGTCTACAGGCAAAACGGGCTGTTTTAGGGGCTTCATTTCACAAAAGCCAAATTTCCAATGATTTTATTTGGTCAGCAACCTTAGATGGTTTCCGCAAGCCTCTGAAGGTAAGTTTGTTTGTTCCTTTGACACTTGGTAACCAGAAGCACAGGGCTGGATGGTTGAAGAGGTTTGGGGGATGCTCAGACTTCCGGCTGTGACTGAGGACAGTGGGAGGGAGGGAGAACCTCGAGCTGGAGGAAGGTGTCTTTTCACAGAACCTTTTACTTGGGGACACAGCCCAGTAGGTTTTGCTCTACAAACATGTGGGTACCAGAGCCCCAGGAAATGCGTCCAGTGCCCAGCCATCGGTCTGGAGAAGCCTGACCCTCCGGTTGTGCCGTCAGGGCTGGGAAAGCCCCCAGATGACTTAGGAGCATCTATGTGTCCAGATCTCTGGGCCCATTTCCAGATTAGCTCCCTTCACCTCATGCCCATCAGGTGGAATTTTCCAGATGTTGTCGGGAACGAGGAGCAAGATGATGATTATGAGTTGATGCTGGGCAGGGGCTGGGGTGTGTGCGAGAGGATGGAAGGGGGTGGGTGGCCGGGAGGAGGGGAAGAGTGGTAGATTACATTGACTAATTATAGGGAAAAAGCCATATTTGCTGCTCCATTAAGTGATCGCTAGGCTATGAAGCAGTTTATTGTAATTAATGCAGAAACAGCAAATAAGTGTTAAGTTTGGAGCAGAGGGTCTCCAGGCACCCCTGCCCCCTTTCGCTCCTTTGTGCCCACTGCCCCCCTTCATTATCCTTGGAGGGGAAGAGTCTCGGGGACACCCTCATCCGAAGGACTGAGATGGCGACTTTGACCAGTTTTCTGCTGCCTTGTTTTGTGAAACAAGGAGGATGTCTTGCCTGACTCCTTCGGAATCGTCTGTAGGGGTTTTTGTGTTTTCTGAGGATGGAGAAGGAGGGACAGACCCGTGCCGTCATTGCTATTCTTGCCACTCTCGTTTTAATTTCAGCTCACGAAAGTGGCGGGTTACACATCCAAGTCCGTTGAGTTACGGGCCGTGTGGAGTTGTGATTGCTTTCCTTGATGATTTCTTGTTCAAATCAGCGGTGCTCTTAATTTTCCAGATGAAGTAAAAAGAAAATTGGAGACTCCCCTCCCGCCCCGTGTCTCTTCATCCAGGGTTTTCTGAGCACGACTCTGATTTGGAGGGTTAATATTAATTAGGAGCCAGTTTAGACCTCGCTTGCTTGATGAGCGGGCCGCGACCGTTGTGCCGGTGGTAGTTTTTTCTCGCTCTTTCTCGCAGGCGCGTGCCTGCTGCCTGTGGAAGCTCCTGGGTGTCAGAGCCAAAGGGGTCAACACAGAGGAAGCGGAGATGAGGGGCTGCTCCCAGGGAAATGTGGCAGACGCTCCCTGGTCTTCGGAGGGGAGCATGACGGGCCTGTGGGGGAGTCCGGGGCCCGGGGAGGTTCTGCCTCTGGGCCTTGCCCTGCTGGCCGCTGCTGCGCTCTGCCTCAGTTTCCTTCCCTGCGGGTGCGTTTCTTTGGCTTCCAGAAAGAGACAGGACTCATTTCCTGAGTTCCTAAATCGGATGATGCTTGGATTTCTCTGAGGCAGTCCCCCTTCCGTGCCGGGTCTCGGGGAGGCGCTTCGGTTTGTGCTGAGGCTCCAGGTCTTTGTGTCGAAGCTTCTCCGGTGCTGACTGGGTCTTTGCAGGGTGGGTGGTGGTGCAGAGGACAAGGACGCAGAGAGCCAGTGAGCTCCGCTGTACGGTTAGGGGACAAGAGACCTAGAGAGGAAGGGACCTGCTCTCTTCAGGTTGGATCACGTTAGGGATCTGTCTTCTCTGGCCTGTGGGTTTGGGTTTGTTCTCTTTTTTGACGGGGTGGTCGGGTCAGGAGGATGGCTGACTGTTGGGTGTGAATGTTCCAGGTGTAGTGGGAGAGACCCGGCTTCTGGTTCTTCCCTCAGTGCCAGATAGCTGAATGTGACCTCGGGCCCGTTGCCTTGCAGCTCTGTGCCTCAGTTTCCCCATCTGCGGACTGAGGGAGAATGAGGGGATGGGTGGTGGGAATCAGCGGCGCTTAGGGTTTAAGAGAATGAGCTCAAGATCAGGCAGCGTTAGGGATTTGTTTCTAGCCTAATCGTTTCTTAGTTGTATGACCTCGGGAAGTTCACTTCATTTGGCTAGCCCTCAATTTCCTGACCTGTAAAGTGGGGTAGTAGGATGTGAGTATCCACCGGCCAGGGTCGTCGTAAGGACCGCACGCCACAGTGTTCACGCAGTGCTTATCACAGCGCCCGAAGGGTGCTTAGTTGGCACTTTGTATGTGGGGGCTGCTTTTACTGTTAACAGCTACGTGGTGGTCTGGCCGAAGATTCCGAGATGTGAAGGTGTGGGGCAGACGGGGCCACGCCAAGAGCACGGTTGAGCTGCGAAGACGGACTTTCTGATCTGGATGGAGGTTCCCACACACAGGGAGGTTTGCGGTCAAGGAGGCAAAGCCTCCCTGAAATGCCTGGTCCGGAGCTGTAGGTGACGGGGCGCCTGTGGCGGGGACCCAGCACTGCACATGGAGAGGGTCTCAGCGATGCATCAGGTATGCTCCCCGACTGCCCCGTGAGCCCAGCGGAGCAGAGGGAAGTGTGGGGGAGGCCTGGCTGCGGTCCCCAGCTAGAGTCCCCTGGCACCAGACAGTGCCGTGGGCTCGGGCATCGGGGCCGCTCTCGCTCGACATCTTAGCCACCCCGCTGCAGGGGAAGGGGAGGGGGGAGAAGCGGAGGGGAACCGATCACCAGGTGACGTGGAGACCCACATTCGTTTCTGGAAACCCACGTCTGTTACTGTCTGAAATATGGAAGCCTTGCGTGACTGAGGCAGGACTGATCAAAGGCCATTTGCGATTTCAGAATGTTCTCAAGTGCGTTTGGCAGACAGAGTCCTGTGTTTTGATCGCTTCCTCTCCCACTGTACTCCCCCACTTTGGTGAGGTGGCTCTGAGTCGGCACTGGCACCTGCTTCTCACGCCTGTGTGTGCATCAGGAATGCTGAAGCGGGGGCAGGTCTGTGCCCTTTGCGGCCGCTGCCGATGTGGAGCTGCGGACACCAGCTCGGGGTGGACAGCCGGGTCCCCTCAGCTGCTTGTCAGTCTCCTTTTCGGGGGCGGGCCTGGGTAGGGGCTATAGATGGGAAAATCCCAGGAGGTGTTGTTAGACTGTTATTGTTACTCCCTTGAAGGGAGGGTGGAAAGAGGGACTGTGGCAGAGAGCGTTTTGCGTGACAGGAGAAAAGATATAGTTGCAAATGAGCGCAAAGCAGGCCGTGTACTGGACAGATAGAGTTGCTTGGGGTGCCCCCAGGCCCTGATGAACCCGAGCCTCAGACGCTGACCCTGCCCTCCAGCCGCTCCCAGGGAGGCGGTATATCAATAGGACGATGTACTAGTGTGGGGACGGCGGCCGCGTGTCTGAACGGCACACGGTGGGGACACAGAGGAGGGAACAGGCAGGGCAGGCCTCACGGAGCCGCTCCCCTGTGCGTTGAATCTTGATGGTGGGAAGAGCCTCCAGTCAAGGGACCTGTAGGAGCGTTAGGAAGCTTGGCTTTTGGGGGGGCGGGGGTTGCTGCCACAGACTGTTCCGTATAGGCCAGAGTGTACTGTGCAGAGGAGGGCAGGCTGAGAGATCGGTTTACTCACCACGCAGCAAATGTCTGGAGCCCTATCCTGAGCCAGGCCCAGAGCTGGGGAGTGGGGTCCAGCTGTGAGGACGATGGCCCCGTCCCTACATTTGCATCTGGCAGGGACATGTTTGTTAACCTATGGCAGGGTCCGTTATTGGAGTATAATTACAACGAATGCTACAGAAACTCGTAGGCCGTTTCAGGGGGCGTACCGGAGAAACCGGATCTCCTGTAGGGTTTCGGGAAGGCTTCCTGGAAAAGTACATAGAAGCCGAGCTAGAAGGGTGAATGTAAGCATGACCTCAGGAGGGAGGATCAGGGTGCATTTTGTGTGCTGGAGGGCAGAGGGCAGGGAGGAGAGAGCCGAGCAGTTAGGCTGGGCCGTGTGTGTGGGGTTGGGTCTTACCCCAAGGGGGTCGGAGGGGAGGCCTACTTAGGGTTTAGGAGGGGTGGGAAATGATCAGTTTTGATCTGGGGAAGGATCTCTCTGGAAGTCTGTGTGGAGAAGGGCTTGTGAGAGCCCCAGGTTGATGTGGGGGGACCCGTGTCTGACTTGCGTGAGGGAGGATGGTGAATTACGAGGGAAGATGGTGGTCTGGCTGAGTTCTGGGAGTGGAGGTGGAGGCCCATGGACCGATCGACTGATCGAGGTGTGTTTGTGAATTAGGGCAGGAGCTGGGAGGTTTGGTAGCTGAGTGGGAGGTGCCGGTCTCTGTGGACAGAGACACCCCCCCCCCCATCCCTCCCCCTTTGCTGGGATTGGGAACGTTGGTGTCCATGGCAGATGGGCAGGGCACATGTGCCTGGCTCGGGGTGAATATAACCCCTTGGTGGGAATTCTGCACGCTCTTGGTGATGTACATGTATCGGTAGACCTTTTGAGTGTATGCTTGTGTGTTTGCTCGTTTATAAGTGACATACTTGTGCCAGTGTGTTAAAATCGTATGCTCCTCGTAAGTTATAAACTAATAATTAAAAATAAAAAAAGGATGAGAAGAAAAGCTAAAGGCAAATGAAAGTTCTAGTCTTTTTCCCCCAAATTTTACTTTGGGGACTGTAGCCTTAGGCCATGGGGGAACCATTGGACGAGTTACGGTGGGGGTGGCCTGGGTAGGTGGGTGTTGGGGAAAGAGTATTCTGCAATTCAGGGGCTCTTGGATGAGTTCTGTGCACGCCGGAGGTCCACGGGGAGGTCCCCGCACCGTCCCATCACCGCATGTGGCCCGCTGAATCGGGCACGAGATTGCACAGTAACAGCCCCCAGAGGTGGCCTTGGCAATGTCACGGGAGGTGAGCGCCTGGGGCTTGTGTTTGCTAGTCTGGGTGTGCTCAACCCGTGGAATACCCAGGGAGGCACATTCCCTTCCGGTCCCGGTGTTGGTTCAGTCCAGAGGGCCAAGGCCGCACTTGGCCACGAAGAGCAGATCTTATACAGAGAGCTTGGCATAAGTGAGGAATATAGATTCTGGCCCCGGCACTTTTTCTGCCTACAGTGCGACCGCAGCCAATTCTGAGTCCTTCTGGGCCTCTCTCTTCCTTTCGTCTGCTGGGTCGATTATGATACTTCCTATCGAACTCCGAAGGCTGAAAATGATTTAAGGTGAATTGTTTCTATCTTTGCAATTCAAACGTACCTCTGAGTCTCCTCTCCCAGTCGCTTCCAGCAAATTGGTATTGCTCCTCCGAGGGTATGGCTGGGTTCTCGGAGGCTAATTCCGTTCCAGCCCGCTCCATTCCTTCGAGCAGAACCCAAGCGAGGATCTCACCTTCCAGAGAGTGCTTTAAAAAAACCCTTGTTTCTCCACCGACTGAATTTCAGTCTTTCCCTGAGTGCAGCCGTGCTCAGCAGAGGCCTGCGAGCTGTTTCTACATGTGAGAGGTGAGCAAATCAAAGGTGAGCCCGTTCTGCCTCAGTGAGGCCTTTTGTGTAAAAAGGACCTTCCGGAGTAAAGCAGTCAGGATGACTGACAACCGCCAGAGCTCCCCAGCAACAGACCTGCTCCGTGGGAGAACTCAGAGAGAAGCCCGGGCCAAGGGCAGACAAAAGGATGCCCAGAACCCGAGGTGGAAAAGCCTGATGGAGATAAAACAACCCGAAAGTCTGCCTTTCAGTTCGCAGGTTTCATGGAGCCAGGTTGAAGCTGCCGACCGAGGGCGTCAACATTTACTATTTGTCCCCGCTTTGACTTCTCTGGCTTTATTTCCTTTGAGATCAAAGCACGGAGACTGGAGTTGCCAGTCCTGGGCCGGGTTTCAGTCGACGTTGGTGTCCCTTGCTTTGTGACCTTGGGGTTGGGTGTCTTTGCTTGGGGTGACTTTGTTGCAAACCCAGAGTAGGAGGTATGTTGCAGTCTGGTAGTCAGAGGGAGCTCTGAGGAACACCCAGAAAGGCCTTGGAGAGGACGGGGAAGCACCCTGGAGGGCCAGTCCTGAGTTTCCCAAGGATTCCCAGATATCAGGAGTCTGGAAGGTTCTGTGTGGTAGCCATGTTGCTCCTCTGAGGGGCCGTCCTGAAGGCAGTTCAGTTCTGCACAGAGGCAAGGGACGGGCCTAAAGAATTCCTGCCCCCTGCTGCATAATAAATCTGATACTAAGATTAGTGCCTGCCTCCTGAGCCGTAATTCTTGCTGAGGTGATAAAGAAGCGTGTGTGTGTGGCCAGCTTGTCTTTCAGGATTGGGGGCTGTTGCTTTATGTCAGATGAGCGTCCAGGCCTCGCAATCGATTTATTACGGCCTCGTCTCCCCTATTTCCCTGCCTCTGCCTCCTCTCGTGCTTCGCAGGGGTGGGAGGAGGTCGGGGGTGGATGGAGGGAAATATTTTAGCTCCGCTTTTGGTCTTGTGTCAGTTGCTGTCGCAGTGGGTAGATGTTCCTTGAGAATCCCTCTGAAGGTTTTGTAATTGAGTCTTTTACCTCCGCTGCAAGGTATTACTCACTTTCTCTAAAGTGTTTACTTTATGCTCTGTGGAGGGAGGGAGAGAGCAGGACTCCCCCTCACACCCGGGAAAAAAATCTGTCTATGGGAGAGGCTTGCCATCCAGGGCAGTTGGGTGGCCAGCTATTAAAGTTTGAATAATGGAGGAGGCATCTGGGTCCCTCAGTGGAAGGCAGCCCTTCTGGCACAGATGATTTTGCTTTTAAAGTAACGCATTCACCTTTAACTGCTAACGGCTGTGACAGAGTGGTATTTAATTTTAAATTGCCCATGTCCAGAAACCCTCTGCTACTCTTTAAACAATAAAGTGTTTTTCATCTTCCTGCAGCTGTGTTCTCTGTGTGGGGGCTTGGCCGTGTTTTGGGGGCGGGGGGGGGTGGAGAGGGAGCTCATGTGTCCCTCTCCGCTCCCCGTCTTTTCCCTTTCAAAGTCACCAGGATTTCTAGAAAGCACTATTCCACTAGGTGTGGAGTCCCCACCCATACGCTGTCCAAAGTGAGCGGCTGGGAAGTTCATAAGCAGAGGCTGCTGGAATGGAATCAGTCGGTAACGTCAGCCCCCGGGGCCGAAGTGCTTCTTCCTCTGCGGGCAGAACCCAGAAGTCGCTTCTGGGTCCCCGGCCCTCTCAGATGCCCATATCTGGTTCTCCCTGCTGCTGCCGCCCCCCCCCCCCTCCTCCCACCCAGCTTCAGGGATCCTTGATTTGTTTGTGATAATCAGAAACAGATTTTGGCTCCTGGTCCATTATAGATGTGTTGGAGATGGATGCCAAACCTTAAGCCACGTAAAGGACATGTGAAAACATATTTAGATACAAAAGGAAGAAAAGAAGAAGGGAAAGGAAGAGCCTCTTCCAAATTCCCCCAAACCGAACCAAACCGACAAACAAAAAATCCCAAAATGACAACATATAACAACAGAGAGGCCTCCATCCAGGCCCCAGTAAAGCATAGGAAGAGAAAGTTTGGCTTCAGGGCCTGCAGAGTTGGTGCACGATGTTAGCAGGGTGGAGAACACTCGTGGCCGCCCGGGAAGCGTGGTCTTGGGAGGGGTGCTTTCCCGGAGTCTGGGGGCCACCCGCACCCCAGGCTCCCAGCACAGGTGGCAAGTTGGTGGGGACACAGTGGGAGCATTCACGTGGTGCCCAGCAGGAGCTCTGTTTCTGTTCAGGGTACCCTTGAGTTAGGAAATATCGATCGCTCTGTATTTGTAAACAATCTTTAAAGGGACGTGGTGCCAACCAAAATAGCCAACTTCGGGCGATTTAAGTGTGTTAGGGGAGGCTCTCAACAGGGAAGCCCATTGCTCTGATGTTCTGGATCAGCACAGGCCCCAGATTTTATTTTCCTTTTTAATTCTAAAAAGGGGCCTGCGGAGTTGAGCAATGTCCGAGTATTGGTTTCTTTTCATCCTTGTCGATTTTTTTCTCTTTAATGAAAGTGCTCAGTTGGACCTCGCTGGCCCTCTGCTCCCGGCGAGGTTGTCCTGGTGACATCTGGCCGAGGAGGTTCCCAGGTAGGACATTTTGGTGTCCTTAAGGCTCCCACCCGTGTTGGGTGTCCCTCCACCCCCACACCCCCCCCCCCCCACATTTGCAGCGCAGCTGCTGGCCCCGAACTGGTGCTTGTGCCTCTCACTCCAAACAAAAAATAAACCCGTGTGCTCTCTGTGTATGTATTTTAGAGGTGTGTGCATGTGTGTGTGTGTGTGTGTTTTCTCTTGACAAGTTTGTTGCCTACAGCTGTGCAGCCACAGCTGGCTTTGAAATTTGGTAAAAAAAAAAAACAAAAAAACCAAAACTTTTAAGTTGGGGAGTGAGGCTGGAAGGAGGAGGAGATGGGGTGGGGTGGTTTGACTGTAATCACACATAAAACACCCTGACCCCAATTTTTTAAGAAAGGATTTAATTAAAATATTGTAAAAGACAGTTATTGAGAAGAAGAAAGGTTTTGTTTTGGGATTTCTGTTTATCCTGGTATAGAGTTGGTGGTGGTGGTTGTTGTCTGGTTGCTGTAGAGACGAGAAGCGTGGGATTCAGTGGGTCCATCTTCTTCCCCTATGGGGAGTGTGTGGCAGGGGGAAGGCCTGAGCTGAGCTCAGCAGCATCTGTGGGGACCAGCAGAGAGGTTTGGATGGTTCTCTCTCCCGTGCTCTGTTAGCTAGAATTAAAACTGCCCTTTTTGGGGCGCCTGGATGGCTCAGTAGGTTAAGCGTATAACTCTTGGGTTTCAGCTCAGGTCATAATCTCACGGTTTGTGGGTTACAGCCCCGCATTGGGCTCTCAGCTGACAGCGTGGAGCCTGCTTGGGATTCTCTCTCTCTCTCTCTCTCTCTCTCTCTCTCTCTCTGCCTCTTCCCTGCCCACTCTCCCTCTCTCTCCAAGTAAATAAACTTAAAAAAAAAAAGAGAAAACAAACGAACAGAAAAACTGCCTCTTTTTATCTTGAGGAGGCCAATTGGTAACAATTTATTGAAGCTACCTGACTGAGCAGTGATCAGTTTCTGGATCTGTGTTTGCCTGAACCCCTCCCCTTTCTAGAAGCCTCCTTAGGAGGAAGGGAAGTTTCTGTGCATAGATTAGCTTTGGTTTCTCAGAAGTTTCTTCTTTCCAACTTTTGCAAAATGGTTTGCATCCCTCAGTCGACCCGCCTTTTCAGATAAGGATTCCTCAACTTGGTGGGCGGAGCCAAGCACAGAGGGTTGCGGACAGGCTCTTTTGTCAAGGTTAGGGAGCGACAAGCTTTCGGGGGAGGTGAGTGTCCGTGAGGGAGGGAGAGTTCTTTAGGTTCAAGGAGACCGGTTCCCCCTCCTAAGGAAGAACGCCTGGTTTTGTTTTCTTTTGCTGTCTTCTTCCAACTGCTTAGAGTAAATAGATTAGCAAGGGGGCTAGAACTGAAGGAATAAAAAAGTTTGCAGTGCTGTGTTGAGGGGGCTGGTTTATATCTCTGCAGTTTCCCCTTGGCCCTTATGCTTCCTCCTAGTACTCACAAATCAGAAAAAAAAAAAAAAGTGGGTCCAACACTTTTCAGGACCGCAGCCCCGCTGGTGGGGCAGGGTCGGGGGTGGGGGTAGGCCTATCTAGCGGGTATTCGCTGGCCACCTTCAAGTCAAGTCGGGTGTGGAGGACGGGGGGGGGGGGGCCCACGGGTGTGTCTGGAAGCATGCTGTGTTCTCAGTACTTGTTTTGAATTCTGTGGTATAGAACTGAACTTTTGAAAACGGTTACAGGAACGTCTCGGCAAAGAGGTATTCCTGCGAATTTCAGTGTAAACGGAACCCTGTTCTCCCGGCAAGCACCAATATATTTTTAGAAGTGTTTCCTTTTCTCGTTACCCGTCAGTTAGCAAGGCTCCGAGCGCTTTCTGCCATGTCCTCCTGCCTTCCTGAACAGGTGTTTCTATGGGTGAGGGGTTATATTTAAAGTTAAAAAAGAAAAAAATACTGAAGGATACTTTATGTCACAGGAATCAATACCGTCCTACGTGGATGCAGTGAGAGTGGGGACCCAATCTGTTTTCTGTCCCTGCCTCCCTGATGAGGGCAAGAAAAGGGTCATGCTGCTCATATGAGCCAGCCAGCTTCTCTCTCTCTCTCCCTCCCTCCCTCCCCTTCTTTTCTTTCTCTCTTTTGACCGATACCTAACTCCTTGTCCCGTTTCCAGGATTTGGGGAGAGTAATTTCATGTTGGCCAACAGAACTGGTGGCTGTAGTTTCGCCTGTTTTTTTGGCATTAAGGAAGCAAATTACAAAAGCTTTTTCTTTAAAGGCTGAGCACAGGCTTTACACGTCTGAGGGAGAAAATTCGGAAGGTGGTTTTTGGCGATTTTTTGCCCCCTCTCCTTGAAGCTGTGGGGCCCTTGCATTTTCCTCGAGGGTCGCTAATAACTGCTGGCCTAAATCAGTGTCTCTGAGAATCACTGATTCAACTAATTGCTCATAATCGAGTCCTGGCTTCCCCCTCCTGCTGAGAGCACTTTTGTGTTCTGCCCTTCTGCAGGGAACTGGACGGATTTCTGGAGTGTTTAAGAGGTACCCCATAAAAGAGTTTGGCGGGCCACTGTTGCTAGCTGTGCTCTCAGAGGTGACCACGCCACCGGTATCCGGGCTCCGGGAACAAGGGGCCGCCAGTGACCCTTTTCCCAAGGTCGCTTGTCTGAGGGAGAGTGTATTCCCCAGCCCACCGTGGGCCCCAGCTTAATTTGTTCTTTTCCTGGGGCAAAATGACCTCGCAGTAAACCTGCCCCCCCCCCCTTTTTTTAAAGTGAACAACCAGAATTGGGAAAGATGTGTTCTAGCAGAAAGCAGGCAGCCTTGGGAGATACCAGTAGCCGCTCATTAAAATGCCAAGGTAGGGTTAGGCTGAATGTGAAGTGCTGGGCCCTGCTAGTTAGGACAAAATGCCTGGGGACAAAGCGGAGGCCAACAGAGGGCCGGCCTGCGGCGAAACGGTGCGGAGATTTCTGAAGGAACATTTCTCTGGGCGCTGGGAATTTAAAAAGAAAAAGCAATCCCGTTTACTCCATATTCATGGTCTCTATGGTCCTCTGCAAATTAGTGGTCTCAGAAAGCTCTTTTCTTGTCTTTCCTTTTATTTTTCTCCTGGCTAACCCTTCATAAAAAGGCCCTTCCCTAGGCCTCCTGAGGAGCCCAGGAAGGCCTCCTTGTAGTGTGGGTGTGGGAGAGCAGCGCAGCCCAGAGACAAGGGGGCACAGCCTGCTGCCCCCCGCAAACACCCAGCCCAGTGGGGGCCACCCTGGGTGACTTGGGAGCTAGGGAGTTTGGAGGCCCTGTTGTACCTGAGTTTGGGTACCGTACGACTTGATGACTTTTCGTCTCTTCCACAAAATGCCTTGTGGCCCGCCTTGGGGACGTGCAGCGAGGAAAGGAGAGCGCGTCAGGGATGGGTTTCGGATCGAAGACCACCAGCGTAGACGGTCCAGTCCTAATTTGCTTCTTTAGCCCTGGCGCCCTGAGAGCGCCCATTCTCCGTGACTCGGTTGGCCGCACGCTTCAGTAGTGGTTGGTTCGTGTTTGGTGTTTGATGTTCTGCTTTGGTCTGGGCGTCCAGATATGGGTGGGAGCTGGGGCTTCAGCTCCTGGAAGAGGCTCGCTGGACTTCTAAGGCCTTTCTGTTTGTACCTGGGGCATTAGAAGGCCCTTTCCCTGCCTCCTTGAAGCCTCCCAGTTGCACCCATGGCCAGCCAAGTTCCTAGGCTCTCCTGTGAGTTACAAGTAGTCAAATGTGTTCCCTCCACAGGCCCTGCCTCGGGGAGGCAGGAGGTGGGTTTGGTGGCTTGTGAGTGAAATCAGTCCTTTGCTCACGACCCTGCCTTGTGGCGGGTTAGAGAGACCATCTGCTGACAGTGCTTTGTGTCAAAGGGCTGGAGGACTGCACTGGGCCCTTTTCTAAAGGGACTTCACAGACGAGACGGAGGCAGTCAGACTCTCCCCTTCTGAGAACAGCAGTAGGGCTAGGTGTGGGAGAGCAGGCCCAGGGCGGTACTAGGAGCTCAGGGGATTTGGGGCTTCCTCGGAACTTCTTTCTTTCTTTTTTTTAATTAAAAAAAAATTTTTTTTTTAATGTTTACTTTTGAGAGAGAGAGAGACGGAAGTTGAGGGGGAGAGGGACAGAGAGAGAGGGAGACACAGAATCCAAAATAGGCTCCAGGCTCTGAGCTGTCAGCACAGAGCCTGACGTGGGGCTCGAACCCATGAACGGTGAGATCATGACCTGAGCCGAAGACGGACGCTCAGCCGACTGAGCCACCCAGGCACCCAGATGGGGCCTGTTCTTGAAGACAGTTCTGGGATTGAATCCTGGCTGTGTGACCTGGCCAAAATATGTGACCTCTCCGAGCCACGTGTGTGACATATGTAAAATGAGGGTAATAAGACTGGCTCGGTGGCTGCGGTGACAGGTACATCTTCTGTAGAGCACCTAGCACAATGCCTGGCATTCAGTAGGTGCTTACTCAGTGCCAGTTGTTCAGCCGGGCTGGATCCAGCTGTTGTTGGGAAAAGCAGGAGGGTATGCGGGTATCAGCCGTACGCCCACTGCTTAATTCTGATCATTTTGGGCCGAGGGGCCACAGTGTGCTGTATAGGCTTCCAGGCCCTGGAAGGTTAGTTGTGCCCTCTTCTCATCTCTGCAGAATCTGCTCGCACCCCCGCCCCCCCAGCCCCTCTGCCGACATGAAGGTTCCCCTCCCAGTCACTCGGAGACAGTCCCAGCTTCTGGCTCGCCCTCCTTTTCTCGGCTTGCACTAGTGACCGAGGGAGGTTAGGGCTCCGCATGTAGATGACAGCTCACTCCGGCCTGGTTTCTGACTCCTCTTGATTTAGCGGGGTTGTGGAGAGGCTGGTGGTGGAAGGGGCAGAGGCCATGGGAAGATTGCGTGAGTGCGAACATTTAATTACTCGCAGTGCTGTAGCCCGGGGTTTCTCAACCTCAGCACTGTTGACATTTTGGGCTGGATAATTCTTTGTTGCTGGAGTTGGGGAGAGGGGAGCAGCGGGGTGTGTTGTGCGTATCGTAAGGTGCTTAACAGCATCCGTGGCTTCTACCCACCGGATGCCAGTGGCACCCCCTCCCCAGTCGTGACAATTAAAAACGTCTCCTGGGGTGCACAGTCACCTGTGGTTGAGAATCATTGATGTAGCCTCACAGGTGGCTTCTGGACAGGAGGAAGGGGAGAGGTTTGTAGATGTTCTGAGGTTCTGTTCTGCGTGGGTTGGAACCTGGACAATGAAATACTCATGGATTTCGAGAGCTGGAAGGCAGCCAGAGAAGTGGCCTGGGCCAGGCTGTGGGCCCCGACAGTCCTCTCTGTGGCCAAGTGAAGGGCAGGGAGAAGATATTTCCGTGGGCCAGCTGCTCTGCAGAGTGAGCCTTCCTCCTGCTCAGGAGCTCCTGGCAGTCCCGTGTCCCAGGGCCTCTGGCAGGCGAGGGGCTACTTGTGAGTTGATCTGCCCTGTCATCTTCTGCACACACGAGTTCGGAGGGGCTCCGAGGCACAGGTTCCTCTGTGCGTACAAAACAGAGTTTTATTTGAAATGAATCCAGTTGAAGAAAAAAAAGAAAAAGTTTCGCTTGCCAGGACTCTGCTGTCCTCTTTCCCTCCTTTTCTTCCTTCTCTGCCTTCTGTCGAGGCGAGCCTTGAAGGGGCTGTCTGGTGAGACTGGCCGGCCGGGGATTTCCCTAGACCCTGATTAAAGACAAATTATCAAGTGGAAGTTGCCTGTGGTTGCTGTGCTTGTAAAACAGTCAGTTGTGTGCCATAAAACGCATCACGGCTCCCTTGGTGAGAGGGAAGAGGGCCGGGAAATATTTAGTGATGTTAGTTTGGTTTCCAGTGGTTTGGCTCCCACGCTGGAGGAAGGCAGCCTGTCGGCCCGGTGTCTCGGGGTCTTGTTTTCTTAACTTTTGTCTGGCAAGCGAGCGAGTGAGAGGCTTGCTTCCTCTGGTTGGTGGGGAGCTTGGAGATGGGACCGGGATCTTGCCAGCAAGTTGCCAAGCAGGAGCTCTAGATCTTAAACTTGGGGGACCCGGATGGCCTTACGGGCTGGAAGTCCGCTGAGGAGGTCTCTGTGACTTTTATTTAGAACAAAAGACACTTGGGAGTGGAGAGGCAGGCTAGCCTAGGGGTCGAGAGCACAGGCGCAGGGACCAAGTATGAAGATGGCACTCTGGGCACATTTACCCTAATCCCTTTGTGCCTCCATTTGTGCATCTGCAAAATGGGGACGAGGGTCATAGTGCCTCCTTCGGGCTGGCGGTGGAGAATTCATGGCAATGGAGGACTGAGCCGAGAGCCCGGCAGGGATTGAGAGACCCTCTTAGTTACACCGTTAGGAGCTATATTATTCTGGAATGCACGGTGACCTCTGCTTCTCCGGTTTCATGCCAGTGGTGCTTCCCCTTCGCGGCAGAAAACGCACGTGGGCCCTTCCCTGGACACGCGGAATCTGTGGTCCCAGCGGAGGGGCCCGGAATCTGCATTTGACGCCTCAGGCGGCCCCGCTGCGGGCATCTTCAGAGAAGTCTGTGACTCTTGAAGGGCAGCATTTCTCAGATCCTCGAGGAATGAGGATCCCCAGGGTCATCACAGGGCCTCCCTTCACCCCTGGGGGTGTGGACACGGGTCTGATCTGGGCCGCTGCTGGGCGTGCTGGGTGTGGGTGGTTGCCGGCTGCTTACCTCCACCGGGGTCAGGTCCCGCCTGGGGGCAGCCGTGGGGGCGACTGAGGATCACCTGCTCCAGCCCACGGTGCATCCCTGTCTCTGGCTAAGCTAGCGTCCCACACCTGGCTCTCACTTTGCCGGCGAGAGCAGAGGGCCTGTTTGTAGGTTGTGTTGTTTCAGTGGGTAACTGGTTGTGTGTGTGTGTGTGTGTGTGTGTGTGTGTGTGTGCATGCGCGCACGCGTGTAAAAGAAAACATCAAAATGTTTGGGGAGTGTTTTAGGAAAATACCAAGGAGCAGATTGCCAAGACTCGCTTATATGTTTCTTTCTTTCCTTTTTGCTGTGTATATGTGTGATCAGAATCCCGGAGCATTCTGAAATACAGCTTTGCCTTTTCTTACCCCAACTGTTCTTTCTTACGGTGGAGAGGATACAATTCAGCACCAATAATACTGAGCAATAAATAACCCAGAGAAGATGAATAGCCTTGTGTGGTGGTAAATTAAAGTTGATTTATTGCACATAATATATACAGGTGCTCCTAATGTAATTAAGCAGCGAAGCTTTTAATGCTGCAGAATCTGAAAGAAGACCCAAGAAAATTGGGTCTTAATAAGGCTGATTGAAATAACAGCTAAACATGCTGCTTAGTACCATCAGAGGCTGGGTTGACTTTGCTGCTTTTTCTTATGTGCGGAGGTGACACGTGTGACCCGGTACCAGCAGGGCCGCACTGGAGTTGTTTTCCCTGCACTGTGACCTTGCCCCTCCTGTGACCAGAAGTCAGGTGGCTAGCCAGGGAACGGGCTTTTTGCAGGTGAAAGGCAAGGTTGCCAAGGGGTGTGGAACTCAATGACCCTGGCCTCATTAGCATCCCATTCTAGCTAACCCACCGATCCTGGAGTAAACTGACTGACTGAGCCTCACCAGGGCTGAGCATTTTGCTGGAGATGGGGAGACAGGACTGTAAACAGGAGTAAAACAGCCCCCTTCTCAAGGGAGGAGGATGCTGTAATCAAGGCAGAGGCTGGAGAATAGGGGAGCGAGGGGAGAATTCATGGGGAAGGTGCGTTTGTGGGGGGAGATTGGGGGCAGGGAAGGCCTTTGGAGGTACCGTGAGTGCCGGCCAGAGAAGTGGGACAGGGGCCCCAGGGGAGGGGGGTTGGAGGTTGGTGGGGTCAGGGTTTAGGTGGGAGAGGAGGCTGGACGGTGGCTTGGGGCAGGATTTTGCATTTCAAGCCAAGATACAGAGCCTGCCCCTAAAGGAGGTTCTGGAACCACGGAGGTTTGCGAGCAACAGCAGGACCAAATGCACATCTTAGAGAATTTGTGGCAGCATTGTGGGGATTGAGAGCGGTCCAGTTGGTTAAGAGGGCAGGGCCTGCTCAAGAGCAGGGACCAGTGGGTATGAGAGCAGGGGGGCGAGGGTTAAGATGCCCCATGTGCCCAAGACCTGAGGACTCCAGGCGTATGGGGCCAGGGTGCTCCGAGAGAGGGTGAATCCGTGCCAAGCCAGTACTGGTGTAAGAACTTCCCGTGGGTGCTTGTTAGAAGCCGAGGTGGGAGGCCCTCCCCCGGGATCTCCAGCTGCTGAGGTCCCCGGTGCCTGCAGTCACCAGGGCCCCCAGAGATGCCATCTGGAGAGGTGGCTCCAAGGTTCCCTTGGGATCAAATGGGTTATTCCACGGAGAGTGTTTGGGGCCAGGAAGAGTGGAAGAATATCTACAACTTTTCCAAGTGCCTTAGGGGCTTCAGACTTTAGGGAGCTGAAGGAAGTGTGAATGTACCCTGACTGCACAGGTGTGCCCCACTTTAAGAAAACCCGTTATAGAAACACCTTGCCTTCTGGAACAAGCAAAGTGAAAGAGAATTCTTGCTGGTAGCAAAGGTTTTAGAAGAAGATCCTTTTCGGTAATGAGCTGATCTTTCAACCCAAAACGTAAGATTTCGTTTTCCCTCGGGAGGGCCTCTATCACAAAACCAAAGACATTTGGGGAGTTTACTGCTTATGTTCAACAGGTTAAAAAAACAAAGTAAGACAAGTCCATCTACTTGGCCAGCAGTCTTTGGAGTGCCCGAGGTTTTCAGAGCCGCCCCTGGGTGAATGTGGAGTGGTATTTTCTCTGGAGCCTGGGGCTGCAGCTGAGGCTGGGGAGAGGGACAGGGCCTCACTGTTGGAAGCACTTTCACATGGGACGTCCTGCTTCTAGCATGGAGTACGGAACCACCAAGGTGGAGTATGGAACCACCAAGGGGCACGTGCAGAGTTCGGGGGCTCCTTACCCTGCAGGGCTGTTGGGCTGAAGCCTGTTGTGAGCTCGTGGCTATGAAGCCCTCCTTTCCACCTCCAGCCCTCCTGCACCCCCCCCCCCGTCACCCCTCCTCCCCCCGTCACCCCTCCTCCCCCAGGCGGGACAGTGCTTGGCTCTACCTTGTCATTACTTGATTATTTGTAGAGTTAGAAAAGACTTAAGTATCTGATCATAATTTTTTCCTGGATCTATAGCACATCCTGTGAATATATAGTCAATGCTTCTGTTATTTGTTTTTAAAGGAATACGGGATGTTAGATGTCACAGATGGATAGGTGATCCGTGTTTACCTTTTTTGAGGATCGGTCCAGAGACACTGAACAAAGCTCCTGTGTCTCTCTTAAGTGGGTGTGTGCATCTCTGCTTCTGTCTCTCCTGGTGGTGTGGGATTGGGGAGGAGATCAGCCCTACAGATGGCCCAAATGAAGGCTTCCCGAGGTGGGCTTGTTTACTTTTGATGGGTAGAATGAATCCCAGACTCGAGAGCATCCAGCTCTGACCGGCACCAAATCGAATATTCGCCTGACCTTTTTATTCCAGTGAGTGGGAAGAGATCCGTGCTTCCATTATCATAAATCTTGCCTGGCTGTTTGCTCTGATACAGCACTCCAGTTGGGTGCTGTTTGAGCATCTGGCTCTGGGGTTTAAGTACCGGCAGGTGCAGGAGGCTGTGGCCCATGAGCGAGTCAAGGCGTGGGCACCACCGGGGTGGGTGGGAGAGGACCAAGTTGGGTCTGTCCTTGGGCGACTTGGTGGGTTCTCCTGAGTGTGCCACACCAACCCCAGCTGCAGGGGGCTCGTTGCCGTGGGGAAGTGAACTTGACTGGTAAAGTCCCAAGGCGATGCCAGCTGCAGGACAGGGGGCGGTCCCCCTCCCCCCTGCATCTCACACACCCCGTCAAGAGGACTCGTCTTGTCTTTGAACCTTCCGACCACAGCCACAGGCCAGTTGATGCATTCTTTGTGCTCCCGAAGGACTTGGCAAGTTGGCTAACAAGGACACGTTTGTTAGTTCGTCTCTTCATTCATTATTCATGCAGCTAGTGGTCATTAGCATTTAGGAATGTGGTTTCTGGGGGTAGTTGAGTTGTGTTCATTCATTGAACAAACATTTGTTGATCCCCTCCTCTGGGCTGGGTGCGGGGCATGGTGCTAGGGTTACAGAGAAGAGGAAGGGGCCTCCTGTGCTCTTGAGTGTGCAGGTAACCCACAGCGGAGGTGCTAACTCAACAGAGGTTGCTAATGGTGTTACAGGCCCAGGGGGCGTCAGTGTTGGGGAGAGGGAGGGAGGGCTTCACAGAGGAAGTGACACTTGACTTTGGCCTTGGGGAGTGAACAGGCAAGAATTACAGTGGGGGGGGGTGCGGTGAGCATTCCCTCCCCCCCCACCCCCAGGGCAAACATGGTTCTTGGGGTTTTGTTGTTTCCGCCCTGATGGATGGTCACGTGCCTTCCTGTCCTCCTTCCCCCCTGGAGCCCATGTCACTGAGGGGAATCAATCTGGTGGTCCTGCTCGCAGTGAGGGAGGAAGGGAGAGACAAGGGTGCTGATGACTCATCCAGGTTCCCTGTGGCTGGAACGAGAGCACACTTCAAAGCCTAGGGCATATCAAAGATGAATTGTGTCACACCCACTGGGTGTTTTACACAAGAGCCCAGTTTCTGGCTCGGCAACAAAAAGTTGGTCTGCTTTGGGGAGACTGTGTGTGTGTGTGTGTGTGTGTGTGTGTGTGTGTTTGTTTCACAAGTCGGGTAGCTTCAGAAGGCATCATTCAGAGAGGTGGGCTAGGTTGGTGTTCAGATGCTGGACTGTGCTATGGGTGCATCTCTCTCTGTTTCAAACTCTGTTTTTCTTCGTTCCAGCCAGTGTTTTATTACTGATATGAATCACTGAGGGGCTCGGAGGGAGAGAGGAAAGGGTTTCTGTATAAACAGCTGTGTTGCTGATTCAATCTACAAAGTGGATTTTATAGCTAAAGTATTTGTTCTTGCTTTAAAATGCCAAAACAGCACTGTCATTTCCTCGGCTAAAAGAGGGGTCTTTGAGAATATGGGGGCCTTTTCCCATCACAGACCTCTCTTATGGAGAGAGGAAGCAGAATTCCAAAGAACTTTCTTTGAACCAGTCGTTTCTAAAATATTCGCGTGCTCAGAGGAGAAAAATTTTCTTTTCGGAGTTGGAGTTACTGGTTCACGTCCTCTTTTTGCCCTACCACGAATTCTGGTTAAAAAAAAAAAATACTAATAATCCTCTCTGGTCATCACAGCTGAGTACCTGCCTAATGTTGGTGTGTAGATATTTCATTTTCTTCTTTATGCAAGATTTCATCTTTGCATGATCTGAGATAGTTGGTTGCCCTGAGATTATTAATAAATTGAGACAGTTAATGGTGTGTGACTCAGAACATATATTTAAAAACAAGTTGGAATAAGAAATAGGTCTTTTACAAAATTAATTTTTTGTTAGGCTCCTCTCTTGAGCCTTTTTGTTTGAAGCCAGCTTGCTTTGTAATGTTCATATATGCCCGATTGCAATTAACATAAATTACTTTTAAATACCAGTTAGTTGCCGTGGAGAGAGGCCAGGGTTGTGGCTGCTTATGGAGGGTTAAGAGGTTTGGTCATTGTCTGGGTTTTAATCTCACTGTAGATCAAATTCTGTCCCCTTTGGAGGCTGGCAGATCGTGTCAAAGATTGCTTTCTTTGATGGTGAGGAGAAGGGCTAAGTCTTTGCCCTGACTGCCAGGACATTTTCTTACCAAAGGAGAATAAATAATCATAAAATGTTTTTCTGGTTTAAAAACAAGTTCTGTTAAATGCAGTGTGGATATCCTCGTTTGGATCCTGGAACAGAAAAAGGATATCTGTGGAAAAACTGATAGAATCCAAAAAAATGTCTGCAGTTAATAGTATTGAATCAAAGTTAATTTCTTAGTTTGATAAATGTATCGTGGTTAAGGGAAGATAGTAACATTAGGGGAAGCTGGGTGAAGGGTATAGAGGGACTCTCTCTTTGCCTTTCTCCTGTCATTCTACAACCATTTCAGAATGATAAGCTCTAAAGAAAAGGTATATTGGGGGTATTCCTTTTGGCTTGTTTGGGATTTTATTGGTCTCACATGCATTCAAAACGATCTGCCTGGAGGCAGGGGAAATTATTCCATTCCTGCTTTGGAAACTGGGAAGTGAAGACCTCAGGGGACCCAGGGAGCCCCTCACTCCTGGCTTGTCCCCCTTCTCATCCCATTCATTCCCCCCTTTCTCCATCAAACGGATGGCAGATCCCTCCCTGCCTGCACACCCACACCCTTCTGAAAACTTGTGGCTGGCCGACCTTCTCATCGCTTGCGTGGCCTTCCATCGCCTGACGTGAGCAACTGTCACCCTGCGATACCCTGTCCTTCTCCTGGAAGGAGGCTGCGATCGGATTTATCTTGTTTGCTTTTTCCCCACAGATGTTAACTTTTACTTTAGCAGCCAGATTGGAAGCTTCCTGAGAGTTGCAATTTTGTTTTGCCCTCTTTTAAAATTTAGTTTTCAAAGTTTCTCCATTATATGGATAATGCATATTCATGATAAAAAAAATTAAACATTAGAGGATTTGTAGCATCCAAAGTAAAAGTTCCCCAGAGGGCTCCCTCCCTTCTCTACTGCCATTAATGAATTAGAATACATTCTTTCATACTTTTTTTTTTTCCCCTGTGTAAATTACAAATGTATATTATGGCTTTCAAGTATGAGATCCTGTTATACATCCCACTTTGCGGTCTGCTTTTCTCAGTTAACAAAATCCCTTTGAACGGCTGTGCCTCTGGGCACCTTGTCTCTCCCTTTGGGGTGTCCCGCCATATATTGACCGGCACCGTTGCCAGGCGCACTGTGAACATGCAGTAGGTATGGACTGTTACCGTTATTGTTATTGTATTCAGTCAGGTGACTTGACTGAGAACACATGGTAAACGTGTGCTCGGATGAGGAGGCGCAGGTCGATGTGGGAGTGGTTTACGATACAGCCTTGGTTTTGCTGGGAGAGACACATATTTATCTGCTCAGTACCTGGGATCAGCTTCCTTGAACAGATACAGCGTTAGAATTTCAGGAGCCAGAATCGTGACAAGTGGTAGGAGAGTGATTTGGGAAAGGGAAGAGGACTAACCAAGTCGCGGATCCCTTGGCGTTGTGGGTTGCAGCACGGATGGCGGAGTAGGGGTCCATTCTTGGCAGTTCATGATAAGTTGAAGTGCAGGGGGTGGACATTTGGCCCCCAGTAGCTTTTGGGGCTTCCTGGAGCGAAGGGGACAATAGTGATACAGAGAAGCTTTTGCTAGGTTGAAGGGGAATTGAGCAGAAAATGACTAGGAATTTGTAGGCATTAAGAGGGCGAGCTCTTTGGAGAGTTTCTTGATGAGGAAACCCATCTCTGCTGGCAGTGCTCCATGACAGAAGCTTGTTGAAGGAGGCTCTGAGAGCTGCCTGTAGGGTGCTTGCGGAATGGGGGACAAAGTCTGTCTCTGACCTGCTGGGTCCTCAGAAGTCTTGGAAAGTCATGTTTCTTCTCGGGAAGAGGCGTGGCACTGTGGAGTGCCCAGGGGTGGGAATCCTTGTTTGGGGAAATCCCAGAAGCCCTATCTCTGCTGATACAACCCCCGGTTAGCGATGCACTGTGGATGCGGAGATTTTTCTAGAGTAGATTTTGCTTTGCGGTTTGAATAGATTCATTTCTCTTTTGGTTTTGCGTCTCCCTGATAGAATTTTGACTTAACTCAAGGGAAAAGAGTGGTAGTACGTACTGAGAGCCCTTAACAAGTAAATTCCTTTGGAGAGAATGAGAGGTCCCAGAGGGAAAAACGGTGGGAGGGAAGATGAGAGGCGTTTACCCTGCGTTTCGTTGTTGTTTTTTCCTCCACGTGTAACATACCGCTTGTACACACGAACGTGAAATGCACGTGTGAAGTATGAACGACACTACAACAGATACCCACATACTCTCCACGTTGCTTGGAAGCGGAGTATTTCCAGGAGTTCACACCCCTTCTGTGTGTGTCTTCCCCAGTTCACGCGCCCCTGCCACCCACCATGTGTAAGTTTGCCTGCTTTCCACCCTTATAAGAATACTTTGTCTCGTTTGGGGGGAATGTCTGTGCCTTCATTCCTGTTGATGCGCGTGGCTGAGGTCATTTGCTTTCAGTGCTGGATGGGGCTCGCCGTAGGAACGGGTGACAACCATTCTTTTCTCCTTTTAATGGACATTCGAATTCTTGAGGGTGTTTCCTTTCGTCCACTCGGTGTTGCTTGTACGCATCTCCTGGCGTCTGTATGCCGCAGGCCCCCAGAACATACGGGCAGGCGTGGGGCTGCGGAGTCGGGAGGTGTATAACTCTAGTTTACCGGAACTCATGTTCTCAGGACCCCCTGTGGCAACCCTGTACCCCTGTCATGGCTCCGGACTCTCACCAACAGCTGGTATCATCAGACTTCTTAATTTTTGCCAATCGTGTGGTATCTCCTTGTGGTTTTAATTTGCGCTTCCCCAATTGGTAATGAGGCTGAACGGCATACTTGTTTTTGTTGTGGTTGTTTTGTGTTTTGTTTTGTTTTAGGGAAAAGAATGGGCACGCTATAACATACTTTTTTTTTTTTTAATGTTTATTCCTTTTTTGAGAGACAGAGACAGAGCACGAGTGGGGGAGGGGCAGAGAGCGAGGGAGACACAGAATCCGAAGCAGGCTCCAGGCTCTGAGCTGTCAGCACAGAGCCCGACACAGGGCTCGAACCCATGACGGGAGATCGTGACCTGAGCCGAAGTCGGACACCCAACCGACTGAGCCACCCTCGGGCCTCTCTGTAACATACTTCTTCTCCGGTGCTACAAAACCGGCTGCTTTGGTAGGCCCGTCTTCCCTAATGCTGTTTTCCTGCCTTGGGACAGAATCAGACGGATTCGTTTCATTTGGTGGGAGAATTTGGGGGAGCATCTGTTAGCTGGTGACACTTGGGTTCTGTGTGCTGTCTTTGGGGAACACAGCGGATGCCCGGTCTGGTTGGCCCTTTGATTTTAGGAAAGGCTCCTGAATGACAGCAAGGCGTCCTTTTCCTTGTCTGATGGGAGCATGCTGTCCCTTCCATGTAAATTCGCAAATAGATGAGAGTCCAGGCAGAGTCCCCCCGGGGTGTTTGGTGGCAGGCAAGGGAGTGGCTTTTAGGAGGCCCTGGAGATGGTCCCAGGCAAACATCAGGGACAGTGATGGTGACTGACTGGCTCTCTAGTGAGGAAGAGGTGAGAGGGAGAAGTAATGCACTTGTATGTGAATAGAAGAGAGAACGGGACCCGACTCCCGGTGGGGGGTGGGGGGAGGGTCAGAGGTCCATGCAGGGGTTGGGCAGGATTGTTGGGGTACAGGAGTTGGGTATTCATGGGGTGGTTCCCACATGCGTACTAGGAACCTGTTGGCCAGCAAGGATCCTGCCGTGGATGAGGCTTCTGGGGGAGGGCAGTCTGTTTTACTACATGTTCAGATGAGTGCTTTCATGTGAAAATAGACCTTTGATGTTCTGGAAAACGAGAAAGAAAATCAGCTTTAACACCTGGGGAAGAGAAGCTGCCTGTGGAAAAAAAAAAAAAAAGTTCTGTTAGGAAAGAATGGTATTGCACAACTTAACATATGCTGGGTTGGTTGTTCTAGTAAACCCCACGAGGAGCATCGCAGGACAAAATCCAGGCTTTCAGTCCCAAGTGAAAGCAGGTTGAGAGATACAGGGCTAAGGAGGGAGTATCAGAGGCTGACGTGGTATTTTTATTACGGACACAACTATGTTTATAAGTCTTACCTGTGCTATGGACAAGGTCTGGGAGGGAACCGGGATAATGGACAAGGTCTGGGAGGGAACCGGGATAGTGGGTTTTGTGTGTGTGGTGGGATAGTGAATGTTTTAAAAGCTCTTGTATTATTATTGTATAAGAAAAAGCCTTAACTGAACCTGAACCCTGCAGCCTGTTATTTTATTACACCGCTCTGAATCCTGCCAGCATGTTGGTTTATTGAGTTCCTAATGTGATGGGCACTTTGAGCGGCGAGAAGAAGCTTACACACCACTGTGGAGTACTAGAATGTAAACACCCAGGATGTAAGCGATACTTTACCAGTAGGGTAATGGGGGTCATGCAAGGTGGCACCCAGCTCACTGCCCGTGCAGGTGAATGAAGGCGCAGGCTGTTGTTGGAGGCTTTGGGGAGGACTTCTCAGAGGAGGTGGTCTTGAGGGAGCCCCTGGTGCACCTGAGGATCTGATAAATGGAGGAGGAAATGTCGTCGGGAGGGAGGGGGAGCTTCTTCCAAAGGGAAGGGGCCCTTAAGGACTCCTTGACTGCTGGGATAAGGAGTAACTGATACGAGTTCACCCACTACTCCCGCCTGGGAGCTCACCCTCTGTCGGCAGTCTTAGGCTATTTTTGGCTAGGTGGTCTTTGAGCCTATGCTGAAGCCTTCGGACCCTCTCCTGAGAAGAATGGTTACGTACACATGCACTTAGAACCACAAGAGACCCCCACACAGGGGGCTCTGCCTACAGCGTCCGAGGACTCCCCATCCTTGGGGCGCCCGAGTCAGTGGAACAAACGTGTATTGGGCGCCTACTGTGTTCCGATGTTTTGTGAGGCTTTGGGAAATAGACGGGCCAAGTCTCTGTCTTCAGGGGCAGGTGCCCTCAGGATTCAGGGCCAGGCTACGTGGGGTTCAGTGGTGCGGGTGTGTCCGGTGTTTGTCATGGCTCATCGTTCCGGGAGGGTGAACCGCTCTGCCAGGGTCTCAGAGGAAGCCAGGCGTCTCCGGGGATGTTGAGAATGAGGGTTAGGAACACTCTGGTTTTCTGGGCCCTTTTTCCTTAGCAACACCCGCTTACCTAGAGCCGGTGGTGCGTTCTCCTTCCCAGCAAACGGCTTTCAGGAAGAATTAATAAATTAATCTTCTGGGAAAAGAATCTGCTTCAGCAGCCCGGGCCGGGACTTGGCTAGTGTAGTCAAACACACGTTGATAACTGCATGTAGTTGCTGACAAGGTTTGGGCCAGCTGGGTCCCGGCCTCGGACATCAGGCCCGCCTCGTTGTGAGCGCGCAGCTCGGTTCACGAAGGGGAGAGGCAGCCCGTGGGTGTTACTGGCGTTAAAGCTTGCTCTCACGGCAGTCGTGTGAGGACGCAATCCCATTTTACAGAGGGGGAATCTGACACACGGGTTAAGGCTCGCTCACTAAGTAGTAGCTGTGGTTCCATGGAGACCAGGGTCGTATATGCTGTTCCTTTTCCGTCATTTAGATGGCCTTCCCATGATCCCCCTTCTTCTAAGCTGTTTATAAACAGGTAGCGTGATCCACACGGTAGCGTGAAAGGCTCTGCGTGAACCGTCACTTCCAACTGGAAAAGCATTTCCAAACATCTGCTCTCTCTCTATTGAAAGAGGATATGACGCCCGTACTGTATTAAAGTCAAGGTACACACATTCATTCACCAGATATTTACTGAGTGTCTGTTGTGTGAGTAAAACCAACAAGGATCCCAACGTGGTGAGCCTCTCCTTGGGTCCTTCCCCACAGGGTAGAGGGAAGCCTGGCTCCTGCCTTCCAGGGTTGGGAGGGGGGACGCTGGGGAGACTGAGCCAGGCCCCACCCATTCCTCAGTTTGATGAGGAAGAGCTTATCTGGCTACCTGGCTGCCTCTCGTGTTTCAGTCTCCTTGTCCCTTACCACCTGCAGGCCTTCTGGGGCTTGGAGTTCACTGGTGCCTGTAGAGAAGAACCTTTTCTGCTTGCTAATGAGGGAGAGAGTGAGTCCCACTGAGATCTGCTTGTTAAAAAGTTAGACTCCTCTGCAGTTTCGCTGAACGGATGACCTTACCGTGACTGAAGAACCAGATGGACTCGTGTCCACTTCTTTATGTCTCCTTTATGTCCCCTTCCCTGTTGTTCTCTTACTCCTCAGCCACAGGCCCTAGAGTTTTCCGGTCTAGGGTCTGCAGTTGGTCAGATGAGGATGAGGTTCGATGGGTCAAGCAGGACACTGCTGTTTGTCCTGAGTGGATGGGCGGGAGGGAGACTCTGTGGGCCCCTCATGCCCCCAGCATTGGGAGTACCCGCTGATAGATGCGCATGCATGCCCTTCTTTAATGTTTATGTGTTTTTGAGAGAGGGAGAGAGCGCTAGCGGAGAGGGGCAGAGAGAGAGAGGGAGACACAAAATCCAAAGTGGGCTCCAGGCTCCCGATGCAGGGCTCCAACCTATGAACTGGGAGGTCATGACCTTAACCAAAGTTGGACGCTCAACTGTGACTTATTATGGAAATACGGTGTAAGAGTACCTCCCATATCCTATGGAAAAGAAAAGTGAGGAACTAAGTAATTATTTGGTGTTTGGAAGGATTCACTGGGGAGTCCCTGGTACAGTTATATGAAGACTTGTTCTTTGGTAAGTACGTTTCCATGATTTTTGAGGAACAGTTTTGAGCTCCAGTGCCTGCTTATTCTTGAGGCATTTTCCTAAATCCTCAAGTTTCTTCTCTGTGTTTTAACACTTCGTATACCCCTTGATGGTTAATTTTATGTGTCAGCCTGACTAGGCCATGATGCCCAGTGGTTTGGTCAAACGCTGGTCTAGATACCGCTATGAAGGGATTTGTAGATGTGGTTAGCAGTTTCAATCAGTTGACTTTCAGTAACGCAGATTACCCTCAATAATGTGGGGGGGGGAGGGGCTCATCTAATCAGCTGAAGACCTTAAGAGCAAAGACTGAAGTTTCTGGAGCAAGAAGCAGGTCTCCCTCTCAAACTGGATCATAGAAAACTGTGAATTTTTCATTCTGCTAGCCTGTCATGGATTTCTTGACTGTTCCCATAACTGTGAGCCAATTCTTTGAAATAAATAACCTTTTATTTATTCCATGTAATATAACATGGTACGTATACCACACGTATAGTGTAACATATAATATATAATACGATATGATATAACATAACATAATATAAATATCCCGTGCATTCTGTTTCTCTGGAGAAGCCGGACTAATCCACCGCCTATCACAATAATTGCTTGTTTAATTTTCTCCCTGTTGGATGGTACGCTCCATGAGAGTAGGGACAGTGTCTGTCTTGTCCCCTGCTCTACTGCACCCTGTAGGTGCCTTACCTACAGCCTGACACACGGAAGATGGTTAGTAAATATATGAAGAGCGAGTGAAGGCATCTGTTCACCGAGAGGCAGTGGAATTTGGCCTCTCTGTGGTCAGACAGACCCGACTCGCAGTCCTGGCTCTATCATTTATTAGCTGTTGGATGGCACATTCCTCATGTGTAACAGAGGGGGGATGATATCTGTCCCCCAGCGGTTGTAGGGATGAAATGAGACGATGTGTTGTTGGGCACTTGGGGGTTGTAAGCCAGAGTGAACCAAACAGTGATGATGGCTACCCCTGTTAGCACCACTGCCACCACCACCTCCACCGAGAGGTGCCACCATCATTTTCCACGGTTATTTCAGGGATTCAGTGAGGTAACGAATATAACATTCCTAGCACACAACAGAGGGTCAGAATTGCAAGTTCCCTCCTAAGTACCAAGCTCTTTCATAGGCGTCTTTTCATTAATTTCTGTTTAAATGCAGTGAAGCAGCTGCAGTTGCCCCATGTTAATGATGAAGAAACTGAGGCCTAGAGCTGGGGTAAGTGACTTGTCCAAGGTCACCTCCTATCATCTGGCAGGTTTCCCAAATTGAGGGCTCGCCTGTATTTTTGTCGCGGTGGGCGGATATCATGTCCTCAGCTGTTAGCCTGTGTGATCCTACAGGCTAGACTGAGTCTTCTGGGGAATGGCACCCCAGGTTTTCTGTGGATTGGAGAAGGCCTTTGGAAAGAAATGTTAATGCTCTTTAATAAGTTAAAATGTACTGCACAGAGACTCTTTGAACATGAGCAAGTCTATAGATCATCTATCCTACTGGGCTTAATCATCCTAGGGAATTTTCGCTTCAAGTTTGGGGCTAAGGAGCTTGTAAGTGCTTCTCTCTTTCCAAGGGGCTGGAAGCTGCATTCAGAGCAAGCTCTGCCTGTGACTTGGATCATGCCCCCTCGTGCCAGTTTATCCTGAAATGGCTTTGGGCCTTGTGACAGCTCATCTTCCCCTCTGCCAGCAGTCAGCTTCCAAGATGGGCTTGCAGACTAGGTGGCTTCAAACCTATATCGGTCACTTGTTACAGGTCCCTACCATGGGGAGAAGTACATAATAGAGCCTTGTGTGTGTGTGTGTGTGTGTGTGTGTGTGTGCGCGCGCGCGCGCGTGTGTGTGTGTGTACTCGCATGTGAACTCGTACGTGTCGGTGTGTTGCATGTGTCTGTATGTGTAGGGCGTTGCAAGGAAGGTGTATGCCATAAGCATCAGGAAATATTTGCACAAATAAAAGTGGATTTAGTCTCTGTGACTTGATCGTCCTTGAGGGGAATTCCTTCTCAGAAAAGCAGGTGTCGGCTCCAGATGGTCACGTGTCGGTTCCCTGCGATCTGAGCAGCTCGGCAAGGAGCACTGGGGAAGGGGAGGCAGGGCAGGCCCTGCCTGGGGAGGCTCACTGGATGGCAGCCGGAGCGGAGGAGGGAGAAGTCACGACTCTGTGGCAGAAGGGTTCTTGAGGCCAGAGTAAAGTGCTATTAGTAATCAATAGACGCAGGCACGGCCTAGGCCTGCCGTGAGACACGGGTGGGCGGTCTCTGTCCACTGGCGTCAGCCTCTCCTCTGGCACACGTGGTGACGGGGGTGGAAGGGCGGGAGGTGGAGGGTTGGCTTCCGTGAGGGAACGCGCTGGCATGCGTGTGTCGGTTCAGACCGGGCTGGCCTGGAAGTCGGGGTGGGAAAGGACATGGCAGCCCCTTTATGGGACCGCTTCTGTCCTCCTTCCCGGTCCAGCAGGCCTGCCTAGACCTGCATCCTGCTTCTGCGCTGTGGGCTTCCCATCACGATCACTCATCATCACGTGCTGCCTCCTGAGGAGCTGCAGCGGGGGTGGCCCAGGGTGGCCCGGGGGCAGCTGTCGCGTTGCTTGTAATCCTGGAGGGAGCTGGAGCAGCGCACCTGCAAGCCACCGCCCGCGGGCCTGAGAGCAGAGCTCGGCAGAGAGGCGAGGCCTCGCAGACCCTGTCCTCCTGGGTTTGAGGCACGGGAAGGGACTTGTCTTCTCCTCCCAGGTGTGGGTTGGGGACACTCTGCTTCTTCATTAGGCCCTCAGCAGTGCAGTGGAGATACTAGCGAATGCCCCACCTGCCTCTGTCCCCCTCCTGGATCCTGTGCACTTGAAGGCTGGACGGGGAGAGGCCCAGAAGCCTTTGCGGCACCAAAGCGGCCAGTTGCGTGTGCTCTCTCAGCTGCCGTTTCCTTATCAGTATAAAAGGAATAGCATCCAGGCAAAAAAAGAAAATAAAAATGAAAGGAGTAACAAACTTTTCTGAGTGGACTGGTGCGACCTGCCTCTCAAGGCCGTGAGGGTTCCGTAAGTTTCTGTGTAACGGATGTCAGATTCCTGCGGTGCCCAGCACCCGGTATGTGCTCCATAAGTGGTGGCCCTTGTTCGTACTCCCGCTACTGTGGTGGTGGGTGGTGGTCTGTAGAAAGTCGGGCTTGCAGGCCCATCCCGCTGGCGGCTGGTGCTCACTGGGACTAGGAGAGCGCTGGCCATCGAGACCGGGGACGGAATGCTTCTTTGCTAAGGAGCACGTTTCCCTGGATTTTGCAATCCCACCTTGCAAAGGAGAAGAGAGAAGGCAGAGATTCTAGTTCCCTATACAGTAAGAGACTCACTGCTGTTCTAGGAGGTTTCCAGAGGTCCCTTCCTACTGGGGATGGGTGGTATGATGCCCTTGGCTCAAGAGAGGTGGAGGGGAAAGTTCGAGACGTGGTAGTATCTTTGACACCGGCTCGCTTGCGAGATGAGTCACCACACTCACGTCCGGAAGGGCAACTGTTGAGTTCAGGTGGGCGCAGAGCATATGGTCGTGGCAGCCACTCCCTCAGCCAGGCCTGGGAGCGTGCTGCCGGAGGGCCCCTGGCTTTGCTGTCAGAGTCCCCCCAGACAGCACCACGCCTGGGAGAACCGACCTGCATTCATTTGTGGTTTGTTGGTGCCTGAAGGCAAGTTTGCAGGAAGGGAAGTGCCTTGACTCTGAAGCCCGTGTCAGGCTGTGTAGCAGTGGCCGCCTGCCCTCTGCATCCTCTGCCCACATTCTTGTTTTCAAACCACCAAGTGGAGGAGACCTGCTCTCGTGGTGTCTGAGGGGCTCTGGGTGGGTGCAGACCTCCAGATGCAAGGCCACAGGCCCCAGGGGTTAGGGGAAGGGCTTCCTCAGGAGGTGCCAGCGGGGGGCGGGGGGGGGGGGCGGGTGATGAAAGGCCGCTGTGCTGGAGTTTCAAGGCCGGCCAGCCTCATAACCTTCAAAAGCGCAAACCCTGCAGTCTTCGGAGTATAAATCGACCCCAAATAGAGAGTGGCCCTTTCATATTTCAGATTCTGTGCGAAAAAGGAAAACAAAAATTCTGTGAAGATGCTTGGGCTGTTCTTTACAGGTTTGGAGGGCACCGTAACTTTTAACTCGACTCTCCTCTTTGCTCTTTGAACTTGAAGGGGTTTTGGTATTTTATATTCGTATGAATTAATGGACCTGTTTTGGATCCTTCTTCAGAGCACTGGTTTCCAGGACACCATCTTCGTTCCAAAGAAGGGTTAAGATTTCCTATCTCCTTCTCTGGGACTGCAGCGAAAAGTTCAAGTGCAGTGGGTTTAGGAACGTGCTTGGTCACATATCACACGTTTAAAATGTGTCCAGCTGAGTTTCTTTGCTCTCCTCTCCCAGCATAACCCCGGGGCCAGTTCAGATCACTCCCTGCCCCGGGTTCAGTTACCACTGCCTTCAACAAAAGAATTACTTTCTCTTCCTGGTTTTGAATCAGGACCTTTTGTGTATTTACTGCAAATGTGGTAAATGCTAGTGGTAGAAACCAGCTGCCCTTATGGCTGGCGGCAGTATTTTGAACACCTGGAGGTTTGCATTTCAATATGGTGGCTTAAAAACCACACACAATAAAAACAAAACCCTGCTCAAAACAGTGATCCTTCTTGGCTGCCTACAGGGAAACAAGAGCTGGGGAGACAGCAGAGGGCCCCGCAGGCAGGGGAGCCTGTGGGAGGTGAGGGCCGCTTTCCTGAGTCCAGTCCGGTTCACATCTGTGGGCACCTTCCTGGTGCCCATCGCGGTGCGAGGTCCTGGAGCCCCAGATGCAGGGGAGGCAGGGTCTCAGCCCTCAGAGAGCTCGCATGTAGTGGGGAGTCTGAAGAGCCAGTAATTGCCTGGAGGCACAAAGGGTGGCCCCAGGGATGGGCCCGCTGGGGCCAGTCAGGGCAGCCTTCCCGAAGGAGGCGGTGCCAGATTGAAAGAAGTCTTGAAAAGAAGGTGGGTCTTGAAAGAAGGTGGATTAGTTTCCCAGGGCTGTTGTGACAGAGTACCCACACTGGATGGTTTAAACAATGGAATGTTCTAGTCTCACAGTTCTGGAGGCCAGAAGTCCAAGTTCAAGGTGTGGTAGGTAGGGTTAGTTCCTCCTGAAGGCCGGGAGGGAAGGGTCCGTTCGGGTCTCTCTCCTCGGCTTGTAGGTGGTAGCCTTCTTTCTGTGTCCTCGTGTTGTCTTCCCCCTGTACGTGGACACGTGCCTGTGCCTGTGTCCAGACCTCCTCTTCTTAGAAGGACATCAGTCCTGTTGATTGGGGACCACCCCGATGTGCCATTTTAACCGAATTACCTCTTTAAACACTCCACCTCTCTTTAAATCTCCACCTCTCAACAGTTACGTTTTGAGGTGCTAGGGGGTTAGGATTCAGCCTGCGAAGTTTGGGGATGGGGACAGTATCCAGCCTACGACAGATGGTCGAGTTTTCCAGGATACGGAGTAGTTGTGGGCAGGGCTTTCCCACTAACGGGGGATAGCTGCCCAGGAGAGAACTAGCAACGTGTATTTTGGGAGCTGTATGCATTTTGGGGTGTGAATCGGGCAAGAGATGGAAGAGGGAAAATAGAGAGGTCAGGTCACAGTGTGTCTTGAGCTAAAGAGTTTAGACTCTCATTCTAGCACCTTGTAGCTCCGAGAGCCGTCTCTGAACGGGTGACAGCGGCGGGAGTGTCTGGGAGCCGCGGCATCTGAGCCCTACCCTAGACCTGCCCAGTCAGCCTCTGTGTTCTAGTAGGAGCCCCAGGAAATTCACACGGGCATTCTAGACCAGTGGTTCCTGGCCTTGGTTGCCCCCAAGGGCTTCCCCTCCAGGATTCTGATGTACTTGGTTTGGGGTGTGGCCTGAGCTTTGTTTTTTTTGTTTTTGTGTCGGTTCTTGTCTTTGTTTTCTTTTTAAATCTCCCAAGTGATTCAAATTGCAGCCCGGATTGAGAATTGCTGTTTTGGGCAGTGGGGAGCCATGGCAGGGTGTGGGGTGGGGTAGAAGGCACAGAAACTGCTTCTGTCCACTCTTTACCCTAAGAGCAGGAACTTCTAGGCTTTGGAGTCAAAAGGAACCCCCTCCTACCCCAGTAACTGTCCTGCCGTCTTTTGCCTGGGGCAGGTCAGAAGAGTGAAGGACATACCCCAGGCCCTGCTCTCACCTGCCTATCTCAGGGGTGGGGGCAGGGGAGGGGCTGACTTGACCCTGACTCCTTGATCTCAAGGACCCCAGGGGGTGGCTTCTGGCCCCACTGCTGCCCACACCCTCAGGGTCTTGGAGGTCCGGTGGAGGTGAGCCTCTAACGGGGGGAGGTGGGGCAGCTGTGCAGGGGTAGGAGAGAAATTCCCAGCTGGGTTTTCCGGAAATGGTATTCTTATTTCCCATAGCACCGAAGGTTCTCGAAGGCTGAGCCCACTCCTCGGAAAGGATGCTTTTTATGGCTGTTGCATGCACCAGATAAGCTCTCTAAAGCCCACTGGTGATAAAGGTGATCTAGAGAAAACAAACATGAGTGAAAAAGCAAACAGACCCAAACACCCAAACAGCGTTTATCCCAGTTTAGCGGTGATACTTGGATTAGGCAGGTCACATGGCCCACAACTTTTCTTCAATCCTTAGGAGACTTCTTCCGTGGAAATCTTTTTCGGCAGCTTTGCAATTTTGATTTTCAGTTAATTAGATTTGTGCTGTTTGGGAGACTTGGTTAATGCATTTCACCCCACGGAGCTAATTTGCCTCCGTCTAAATTAGGTCTTTGCCATGGTGGAGGGTGTACACGGATATGTGAATATAGACTCACACAGGGGTATTGAGAGGTCTCTAGACGGTAAAGAGGAGAGGGCTTGGAAATCGCCATTTGTCATCATCACTGTTATATCGGGGTTTCTGAGGGTCCGCCAGTGGATGGAGGTTTTCTTCAGAGAAGGGCACCACCTGACTGCACGGCGGCCTTGTTACGTGCCTCTTGAAATACAGCCCATGTCCTGCTGTATTGTCAACCCAAGGTTGCAACATTAATGACAAGAGAAACCCATTTGGAGAGGACAAAGTGGGAGATCACACAAAGTAGTAAATGTACAATCCTTCATCCCCCTGGAACGGAGGGGAACCTTCCGAGCGAGATCTCTGCCACTCTCTCCTTCGCAAGCCCAGGCAAAGGAGACCTGGGGTCATTCCTACTCTTGGCTTTGGCCAGGCGCACGCTTCTCTTCCTTTTCCGTTTGCGCTCGCCTCTCTTGCCCTGCCCCCCTTGTCTTTGGATGGACATGAAGCCGGGGAGGGAGGTTTTATCTGACTGTGTGGATATTTGAGAGGCAGCTGTAGTTTCAGAGTGACAGCGTGGGGTCCGGTTTTATGGATTCATCACAAATTCTGTCCTTTGTTCCCTTTCTCCTGTGTCAGAGATTATAGGCTGCTTGTTAGTGATATGACACCGGGCATCATAATTTAATAATTTACATCCTGCTGATCTTCTCAAAAGGCTTTGAGGCAGCAGAAAAGAGAGGTAGATAGAATCAGGCTGTTGGTCTCCAGTGTTCATAGGCGTGCCCTGAGGCCCTCTGTGTAGGTGGGCTGTGTTTTTGGAGTGCCTATCACCAGCTGGGACTTGTGCAGGTCAGAGGTCACGGGTACCATCTAGACTGGGGGCTTAGATTCCTTCGCTTCCCCCCCTGCCATGTCTGATCCGTTGGAAGTGGCTTGCCTACCGGAGAGCTTCTGATCAGTGGAGGGAGCGTGCACTCGATTAGTCATGCCTGTCAAGGCCAGGGGGTGGGGCAGCAGCCAGGCGTGCTCTCCCTGGCCAGCTCTTCAGTCCGCATCACCAAATGAGACCGTGATGTGTGGCATTTTGAAAAAAGAAAGAGCCATAACCTCTGTCCTTGGGGGAAATTACAGTCCCATCAGGGAGGCAGAATATATGCACAAAGAGGCCTTAATGCCTGAAGAATTTCAACAATCTCAATTAGCACTATTAGCATAATTTAGTAATAACCGCCCTCTAACACTGGATCACATTTTGTAGTTTTGACACGGGGAGTGGATAGGACAGAAATGGACTGAGATGGCAGACAAAGAAGTCAGGACTCTGAGATGGGCACTTAGTTCCTGAGGCCACGCAGCTGGTGAATGCGGAGCCCAAGGCGTGCTGGGCCGTGGAGGCCTGGCCTCTGCCGTGCCTCTTGGGATAGGTGCGCCGAGGTAGCGTGTAAAGCGGGATTGCAGGTGGGCGAGGAGGACCCCGAAGGGGAGGTAGGAGGTCCAGTGAGGGTTTTCACTACTGGTGGGTGGGCACCTCTAGGTGTTCTTCTCCCGGAGCCTTTCTTCCGTTCTGGACTGGTTTTATCTGCATCTTTCTCGTGACAGTGTTTTGAATGGCAGTCTGGGGCTCTTGCTTTCCTTCGGAAGTCACCCCTAGCTCAGGCCTTGGGGGGCTTCTCCAGTGTCTTCTTCTTCCCGTGCTCTGTGAGGGCAGCCACTTTGTCACGGAGGACCTGGGGGGCCAGTAACCTTGGGGGGTGGACGGCAGGGTGCTGGCATTGTTCTTGAGTAGCTTGAACAGAAAGGCCGTGGGGACCTCCTGTCCGAAACCCAGGTGGGAAACAGGTGCCTGGTGGGGGGGGGGGGGGGGTCTTGGGTTGCAGGAGCCTGGGGAGACAAAGTAGCCAGACATCAAAGCACTGAAAGCTTGTCCCCGAATCCAGGTCTGGGCGAAAAGGGAGTGTCTGAGTTGCAAGGATCCCCTTTTGTGTTTTCTTGTGTTGTTTTGCCTTTTAAGTGCAAAGAAGATGCTGCACAGCAGGAACATCTGTGCTCCTTAGGATTCTGTGGCGGATTTGTTAAATGTAAATGTCCTCATGTAGGTTATAGAGCTGGCGGAGGAGAGAAACAGGGGAGCTGGCCGCGAAACAGCTCTCTCCGCCCAGCTTCATGTGGTGCATGCGGCTCCAGGGCCAGCCTTGAGGAAGGGCAGGACCAAGGCCACCGGCCCCCATGCCTTCTTATCCTAGCCTTGGCCCTCGCCGGTGCGGTGTGTGGGCCCTGAAGGGACAAGAGGGCGTGGGAGCTGCGGCCTCGGTCGCGCCATCTTGCAAGCTGTTGAGAGCAGCCGGTGATGACGCCGAACAGTGCCTTCTGGCTGGGTGGCTGAGATCAGCCTTTCGAGGGTTGTGAAGAAGGCGTCGAGAAACAGGCAAAGCCTGGGCTGTCACTGGTGACTGGGTACTTTTGTTAGAATAAAAAAAAAAAGTTTATTTATTTTGAGAGAGAGAGAGAGAGAGAGCAAGAGAGAGCACGAGCATGAGTGGGAGAGGGGCAGAGAGAGAGAGAGAGAGAGAGAGAGAGAGAGAGAGAATTCCAAGCAGGCTCCACACTGTCAACACAGAGCCTGACACAGGGCTCAAACTCTTGAACCGTGAGATCATGACCTAAGCCAAGATCAAGAGTTGGACACTCAACCTACTGTGCCACCCAGGCACCCCTTTTGTCAGAGTTTTTAAATGGTTATTCTCTCCCCTCACGCTGGAGAAACTGGGACTCGAGGTGAAGTGACCTTCTCAGGGTCACACCGGTGCTTTGGTGGCACAGCCAGGACAGGAACTTGAAAGTCCAGATTCCTGTTGGAAATACCGTGCTACCTCAGTGCAAGAGGCATTTTCATTTACATCTGCATTTGAAAATCAGGAGGCATCTTAAAAATGAATGGCACTGTGTCAGGATGCTCAGTCTGACATTCCATGGGGCCCTAGATTCAACCAGATATGTTTATCATCAGCTCGCTTTATGACTAGTATTGGGCACAGTGCTTTGGACGCATCTGCTCAATTCAGCCCTCAACAAAACCCGAGCCCTGTTGAGTAGGGGTTTTAAGGCCCATTTCTTTCTTTCTTTCTTTCTTTCTTTCTTTCTTTCTTTTTTTTAATTTGAGAGAGAGAGAGAGAGAGAGCATGAGCTGGCAGAGGGGCAGAGAGAGAGAATCTTTTTTTTTTTTTTTAAATGATTATTTAGTTTTGAGAGAGAGAGCGCATATGAGGAGTGGAGGGGCAGAGAGAGACAGAGACAAAGAATCCAAAACAGGCTCCAGGCTCTGAGCTGTCAGCATAGAGCCCGACGTGGGGCTTGAACTCACCAGCTGCAAGATCACAACCTGATCCACTGACTGAGCCACACAGGCGCCCCAGAGAGAGAGAATCTTAAGCAGGCTCCGTGCTCAGGGTGGAGCCTGATGCGGGGCTCGATCCCACAACGTTGGGATCATAACCTGGGCTGAAATCAAGAGTTGGATGCTCAGCTGACTGAACTGTCCAGGCACCCCTCGCAGCCCATTTCTGACAGGGTAGCCTCGGCCCCTCTTTCCAGCCCCGCTGATGGTCGGTGGCAGAGTGGGGAGGCTGCCTGGAGTGGGGCCTCACACCGGTGCTGCCTTTCAGAGGGACGGGCTCCCTGCAGCCCTCCGACCCCACTGCTCCTGGAGGCCGGCCTCCGATGGATGGGCGATGGATGTGTCGACGGTGTGACTCCTCCAGCCCGTCCCTGCCCCTCCCTCTCCTTCGTCTTGCTCTCAGCTTCTCCGGAATGAGAATGCTTTCTTCCTTCGAGTGGTCACCAGGCTGCCGCCTGCTAGCTTTCTGGACACTCACTGCTGAACTGTGTTCCGATCGAAAGAAACACAATTACTCGGAGACTTGAGGGCAATTGTGAACACTTGCAATCTGCCTTCTTGTTCAATACTTCTTGGAGTGTCTTCTCTTGAGAGGAATGGAAAGCCATCTTTGGGTGGAGAATGATCTATATGGCCTTTGGCTCTATCTCGGGACCAGGATGGTCAGCTTTGTGCCTCTCCAGGGGGAGGGGAGAGAGTTATTTTTATTTAGGCGTTAATGTGGGGACCTGAATCCGGGGCAGAGGTGATATCTCGCCTCTTTCAGGTGCAAGGCAATTTGTAGGAAGGTAGCAGAGGGGATTGTTAGGTATGCCGGGGCTGTTTGGAGAGGCCTCAGGGGAGAAGACCGGAGGGGGGAGGCACTGTCAGATGTTTCTTGCCGGTTTGCACAGTGCTTGGAGGTAATATTTTAAGACAGCTGGGGAGGGTCAGAGGTTCCTACTCTTAGAGTCTCATCAAAGAGCTAAGTGACACCCAAAGGGGATGAATAATTCTTCCAGAATTCTGAGTCCCAAGCTTCCTTTGCTTTCTTCTTGTTAAAATAGGCGATCGTGTAGAGGGATGCCCCTAACCCCCGTTGTAAGGTGCGGGGAGAAAGAAATACGAAACAGACTCTGTCTTTGTAAGCAGGCAGGGACCCTGCACAGGGTGGCTCCGGAAGGGAACAGGAAGAGACATGAGCCGTAAAGGGTTTTGGCAGCTGCCGGAGCCCTATGGTCACTCCCCAGAGATGGAAAAGGGGCATCTAAGTCTCCCTGCTAGCCCGTTCCCTGCCACACTGCCCTCTTTCCATTGGGGTCCCCTTTCCTCCCTCCTGCCCCGCAACCAGCCCGCCTGGACCAAGGGGAGGAGGGTGCCAGGGCATTCCACTCTCGTACTCTGGGCTCTAATGGGGAGCCGTAGATTTGGAGTCTGGGGGGCACTAGCTGCTTCCCGTGGGCTCTTGAGTACCCCTGAACACTCCGAGCGTGGCTTGGCTAGACGGGCTGCGGAGAGTGACCATGCAGGAGCCTCTTCATTGTGGCTCCTGAGAAAGCCAGGTTCTCGTGGAGCTCGCGCCTGTGGCTTCCAGGCCTAATCTCTGTTATTACTGTGCACCACCGAGCAGATAGCAACGGTAATTATAAACACTTTGAGAGCCGCCATTCGCCTCACTTGGCAAGGTGACTCAGAACATTAGATCAGAATTAGAGAAGGAGAAAAGGCGATCCAAGGAAGCCCCCCACCCCACCCTCTTGTCATGTCCCCGCTCTCCAGCGCTGTGTCCAAAATATCAGCGGAACTGGAGCCAGCTTCTCTGGAGGCCAGGAGCTCTGTCACAACAGAATTCATTCTGGGCTTTCTCCTGGATGAGGCCCGCGGGTTTCCCCGCAGTGGAGGGAGGGGGCCTGGTTTGTCTTCTGGCTTGCGTCTGGTCTGCCCCCTCGGGGACCCCTCGCATTTGTGCTAAAGAAGCAGGCTCGGGGCGTGGAAGGAGGTGCGCTGGGCAGGGAGGTGTGGTGCTGTTGGCTGTGATTTGTCAGTCCTGGGAAACAGGACTCTTGTGTTGGGCTGTGGGAAGCTTTGCCCTGAGTTTTAAATTGTAAGCTCAGTGAGGGTAGGGCGGGTTCTGTCTTGTTCACAAGCTGTACCTGCAGGGCCTAGTCCAGAGCTCCCAGCAGGATTCCAGAGCAGGTCAGTGTGCCGTGGCAGCGAAGCTGGGGGTGGGTGGGAGGTGAGGGGGGGGGTGGTGCTGGTGCCAGCTCCAGGGCAGGAGGCCTCGTGCCTCGTCTGGGTCTGGTCTGTCCGGGTGTCCTCTGCACCAGGTTGAGCCCGCAGAGTCTGATGAGAAGAACTTGAATGGAAAAATTCATTCCTGTTTCAGGAAAGGGCAAGAAAAATATTTGTTTCCATCATCAAAGGGGAAATTTAAGTCAATGACAATGGAAACTATTTCTGGCCATTCACAGCCTAGGAAGGGGAGGGAGTGGGGTTGAGTCAAACAGGGCGGAGGAATTCAGGCACTGTAAATTTTAGGGGTGAAATAACAGCATAGAAATAAAAACTCCCCGAGGAAACACAAACCAGCCCTTAATCAGACATAAACAGCAAACCACGTAGGACGCACTCGCATCGGCGGCAGTGGGGTTTGAGCTCGGCTGTGGGAGTGAGGTGCCACCCAGAAGGGCTCTGGATGCTCGGGGCAGTCCTGGGCTTTCCTCCTCACCCCCCCTCCCCCGGGCCAGGGAGCTGTTGACAGCAGCCGGCTTCCGCACTGCACCCTGGCTCCTTCCGACCTCCACCTCCACCGGGGTTCTAAACTGGAAAAGCTGGTTGTAGAGTTTGTGGGTCTCTGGATTAGTTGGACAAAACCAATTAAAACAGAACACGGCCACGGCACGCTGGATCCGTCACAGGTGACGATGTGAGGGACACGTGGCAGCGAGCAGAACCCATATGGGAGTTGTGTGTCCTGTTGGTCAAAAACAGCTTGAGAAAGAAGCCGTTGATTCGAATGACCTGGAGGAGGGGGGTAGGGGAGGCAAGGTGGAGTGTGCGTGCATTGATAATGGTTGACGCTGGGTGGTGAGTACAGGGGGTTTAGCACATTAATCCCTTTACTTTTGTGAATGTTTGCAAATGCCCATAATGAAAGGTCATAAAATAAAAGAAGCAGCTGACCTGGAGAATCCCCCCCCACCGCCACCCGGTCCCAGACATCACCCCCTTGTGTCAGGTATAAGTCTGTTTTCTCATCTCTTCTACACAGAGGGATTCTTCAAAGATGCAGGTCCCGAATCCTGTAGGGAAGTGGGAAAGAAGAAAACGTGAGACAGACTTCTATCAGGGTTTTGACTGAGAGCTTTGCCTTGTCCCGTGAACTTTGAGAGATCCACGCTCTTGGAGAAGCACTTTGGGTTTTCCCTGCCTGCAGGGTTGATGGAACTCCATAACCGTCCAGGGAAATCGGGAGGCCCGCTGGACACTGGGTAGATACTGCCTGAGATCCAAGTTCCCGGTTCCCGAGGAGGCCTTTGCTGTTGGCCCAGTGGCCCCTTGGGGGGCGTGCCCTTCCTCTGACCCGGGCACCCCTTCTTCCCTGGCAGTGCTGGGGCGTGGGCTCCCACAGGGGCTACCGTGGTCACGTGGAGGCGCAGTTGTCCCCTCTGGCACCTTGTGGCCTCAGCAGGAGGGACTTCTCCTGGTTTCCAGGGTGGGTAGGGCAAGAGGGCTGGGAGCCGGCGAACCTTCTGCCACTGCAGGGGTCAGGAGAGGCCTCCCAGGTCGACCACACACCGGCTGTTGTCTGCACAAATGCTTGCTAATGGGAAACAATTCGTGCCTGTGTGGTGCGTGCGTTCACCATTTACTCATCGCTGGTCCGGTTCCTGCTCTGCAAGGTGCTCATGAAATGGTTTTCTTTTGTGGGGTGGCTCCATTTTGCAGGTGATGATTTTGTCGCTGTTACGTTAGGGGTATTACAGGGAACCGTAAAAGAACGAACAGGTAGTCCCTGTAAAGGGTCTTGAGGTTTTGTGCGTGGAGCCCGAAGCCTGGGGTGGGGGTGGTGGTGGGGGGGAATCTTTTGCATCACTAAGTGGTACCTTCGAGAGCCCCTCGGCTTGGTCCATCACATCCCCTCTGTCCTCAGCCCTCAGCTTTTCCGTACCTGGAAGGAACCGGCAGGTAAGTGGGGGATCGGATCTATCCCATCTCCCTGAAAAATTTACCTCCTTCCCTGGCTTCAGGCCAGTGTTCTGTTTTAGTTGGTTTTGCTTTTAATTGGGGGAGAGGAGAGACCGTGTCCGGGTGGATGGCTGTGGGTCATTCTCATAGTCAGCATAGGCCAGCTGCGTCCCAGCCTGGACCTTCACCTCCAGGATCTCCTCCTTGCTCTGCTTGGCAAATGTAGTGTCAGCCCTGTGGCTCAGAAGGATGGGTGGCAGACGCTGTCCCCACCTCTGTGACCCACTGCTGGGTTTTCTCAGACTTCTGAGCCACAGGGGCCAGGACAGACCGGGATCACGTGCACCTGACCCGTGTACTTTGCCAACCAGCTGGATGGAACGTGGAGGAGGGAGGGGAAGGGGAGTGAGGATTTGGGCTGCTGCAGTTCAGATTCTGGTGCTGTTAAAATTGTCACTTTGTCACTTGGTATATCAGAAAGCGGCCTCCGGAAAGAGGGCCTCGGTGAGACCTTGCCTGTGACGGGTGCGGGCTGTCTGGCACTAATTACCCTCCTCAGCACAGTCAGGGGTGAGCGTGTGCACCTTGCAGGCTTGAGGTGGCTGTCCCTCTTTTTCACCCCCTGCATTGCCTGAGTTGGCATCATCGTGTCTTCCCTGACCACTGGCACCGTCTCCCCGGCTGGGCACCTCCTCCCTCTCTTCCTCTTCCTGTCTGTTTACTGGGCGGCCACCCACAGGCATTTTACAAAAATGCAAATTGGATCCTGTTCTCCCTGCTTCAGATGCTGAAACTGCTCTCCCTGTGGCCTGTGGGCACTGCTGCGAGTTCTCCTGGGCTCACATGCCTTTCGGGATCTGACTCTGCCCTCCTCTTTCAGCGTCTTGCTCTTGTCGCTCCCGCACACACATCTAAGGTTGCACCCTACGACCTGTTGCTATTTCTGAACGTTCTCCGCTGGTTCCGACCTCCCCACTTACGCACCTGCTGGTTCCTCTGCCAGGAATATTCACCCACCTCGTTCGCTGGGGCTCTTGTTTCCCATTCAGATTTCATCTTAAACGGTGCCTTTTTGGCGAAGGCTTTTCTGCCACCCCCATTTGGTTGTTTGCTATCGCTTTACTTGAAGACCCTCCACACCTCGTTACTTTATGACGTAGGTCTGCAGACGCTTCTCCGCAATTCTGATACCCACGAAGTCCTGAAACCAGAACTTCTTTGGTAACTCACTTGGCCGTAGAAGCTCTCACCTGAACGGACTTGTGACTCTGCAGTATTTCTTGACCTAGGCTTAGAGTGTCTATATACGTGTTTTGCTGAAGAAATCCCAATGTGTTTGATCACAGGTGCTGATCTCCACCCCCACCCCCCACTCCGGAGGTGGGGAGTTGGGGGTGGGGAAGAGGAGAGGGGGCAATGAACGCTGTGTGATCCATGACGTATATGGTACATGCACCTGTTACCTGTCATGTCAAACCTATCTGGCCCAAGGGCTTTGGCTAAGGGAGCATGGGCCTTTATTTACTGGCTCAAGTTGGCCTTTTCCCACTAGACACGAAAGGTCTTGGACCGTGTCCTGTTCAACACTTTTGTGTTTCACTAGAGTCTTCAAGAGTGACTGGCACCGTTAGAATAAATACCCAGTAAGAGTCCACTGGGTGAATGGATAATAATAGCTAGCATTTATTAACATTTATTAAGTGCCCACTGTGTGCCAGGCTTCGTTCGCAGTGCTTCCTTATTTCTGCTCATTTAATTTTCCCAGCAGTCCTGTAAGAAGGTACTGATTTTACCCCTGTTTTATAGATGGGAAAATTGAGGCAGCTGCTGGTTAGGTGCCTTGGCCAGGATCTCATGGCCAGGAAGTGGAGAGCTGGGATTTAAATCCAGGCAGCCTGATCCTTTTTAAATAGATTTTTCTGTGATTTTTTTTTTTTTTTAGTGTTTATTTATTTATTTATTTATTTTTTAAAATTTTTTTTTTCAACGTTTTTTATTTATTTTTGGGACAGAGAGAGACAGAGCATGAACGGGGGAGGGGCAGAGAGAGAGGGAGACACAGAATCGGAAACAGGCTCCAGGCTCCGAGCCATCAGCCCAGAGCCTGACGCGGGGCTCGAACTCATGGACCGCGAGATCGTGACCTGGCTGAAGTCGGACGCTTAACCGACTGCGCCACCCAGGCGCCCCAGTTTATTTATTTTTGAGGGGGGTAGGAGAGGGGGAGAGAGAGAGGGAGACAGAGGATCTGAAGCGGGCTCTGCACCGTCAACAGAGAGCCCCACGTGGAGCTCACAGTCACAAACTGCAAGATCGTGACCTGAGCCAAAGTGGGACACTCAAGCGACTGAGCCACCCAGGCGCTCCCAGGAAGCCTGATTGTGAACCACTAGGTTCTGCTGCCTCCGTGGAGGCTTGGGGTATTGTGCTTAGTGGTTCAGGTGAAACTGTAGGAGAACGTGGAAGCAATTGGAAGGACTCTTCCTTGTGTCACTGCACGGTTTGCAGTTTCTTGTCACTGAGTTGGAACAGTATGCTCATCCCCGGAGCATTTCTGGTAGGGTAATAAAGTGATTAGGTGTGGGAATTAAAAACAAAAACAAAAACAAACAACAACCATCTCAGTGGTCATTGGGTGTTTTCCTGAGTGCGAAACGGACCTCAGCACTTTCGGAAACAGACCATCTAAAGTAACAACTGTCTTTGTGATCACCTTGTCCGGGATCTAGAAGGATGACAGACCCGAAGCCCAGAGAGGTAAAGTGACTGGCCTGAGGTTGCACAGCCGGTGTGCACTTCAGGGACCCAACTCTGATACCCCTCAGTGGCTGTTTTTGCTCTTGTCTCAGGGAAGGCTCTGGGGATGAGGGCTGGATTGTGTGCTTTTCAGCCCCGACTGTGGAAATGCTACCTTGGTTGGTTAGTGTGGTGGCTGACCACCTGGCTTGGGAATAGGTGTCAGACTTTGAGCACACAAGAAGCGCTCCACTCAACACTGCCTTCTCTGCAGCAACAAGGAGGAGTACGGGGTGTGTGTGTGTGTGTGTGTGTGTGTGTGTGTGTGTGTGTGTTGTGTGTTGGGGGGCGACATTCTCTGAGTTTCATGCAGACAAAACTGAGGATTGATTTGTGTCTATTCCAACAGTTATAGTGGCAGCTGCTTTTACAATCATGTCACAAAAATGGAGCCTCTCCAAGATGCCCCCGAGGTCACTGGCTGATTGGGTTGTGCTGGGGAGGCCCTGGTTTGTGAGTAGAGCCAGGTGAGAGGGACCTGTAGCACAGGCTCCTCATTCTGTTCAGGATGAGAAATTTGCCCTTGACTGCAAATAGATAGTTCTTTCAGTCTCCACAGGGAGAGACGAACTGCCTTCCCCAGGAATGGGTCAGAACTTTCCTCCTCCCCGCCCTTAGAATTCAGTATGCAAAGGCTTGGCTGTTGGTGGGGGGAAGAGAGGGCACAGATTTTTTTGTTGCTAATTTTCTTTATTAATATATATGTTTAAGACACTTTATTTTTAAGTAATCTCTACACCCAAGGTGGGGCGCAAACTCACAACCCCCCGAGATCAAGAGTCACATGCTCTACCCACTAAGCCAGCCAGGCACCCCATCTTTATTAATATTTTTTAACTGCCTGTTGTCCTCAGCAACGCTCATGTTCTAAAAATTATACTGGGCTCAAAAGTAACAACGTAAAAGATTTTTTAAATGTTTACTTATTGAGAGAGAGAGCGAGAGAGAGAGAGAGATTGATCGATCAATCGAGCAAGGGAGGGACAGAGAGAGGGAGAGAGAGAGAATTCTGAGCAGGCTCTATGCTGACAGCGCAGACACGGGGCTGGAACTCTCCAACCACTGTGAGATCATGACCTGAGCCGAAACCAAGAGTCGGATGCCTAACCGACTGAGCCACCCAGGCGCTCCAACATAGAAGATTTTTGATAAAATCTCCCAGAAGACCAGCCTCGACTCTTACCTGTCTATCTAGTCCTTTCATCTAGCTAGCTGTCTTCTGTTTTTTTCTCTCCTTCTGGGCTCTCCAATGTAAATATAGACACAACTTTGTATATATTTCTTTTCTTTAAAAATTAAAAAAATTTTAGACTTAATTTTTCTGAGAGGTTTCAGGTTTATAATAAAACTGAAAGGAAGACTCAGGGATTTCCCATAGATTGCCCCGTCGTCCATACCCCCCACCAGAGTGGTACATTTGTCACTACTGACAGACCCACAGTGACACATGGTAAGTCACCCAGAGTGCATAGGTTCCCTCTTGGTGGTGTGCATTCCATCGGTTTGGACAAATGTCTGATGACATGTGTAGCCATCATTAAAATATCATACAGCGTTTTCACTGCTGTAAAAGTGCATCCCCACCTGCCCTCCCTGACGGCTACTCCTCTTTTTATTGTCTCCCTAGTTTTTCCTTTTCCAGAATGGCATATGGTAGGACTCGTACAGTGCATAGTTGTTGTCACATTGGCTTCTCTTAACTCATTACTATGTATCTGTTTCTCTTAAGGGGCGCCTGGGTGGCTCAGTCGGTTGAGCGTCCGACTTCAGCTCAGGTCACGATCTCGCGGTCCGTGAGTTCGAGCCCCGCGTCGGGCTCTGGGCTAACGGCTCGGAGCCTGGAGCCTGCTTCCGATTCTGTGTCTCCCTCTCTCTCTGCCCCTCCGCCGTTCATGCTCTGTCTCTCTCTGTCTCAAAAATAAATAAACTTAAAAAAAAATTAAAAAAAAAAAATTCAATCACATTATACACGGTTTTTGGCTCTCCCTGCCTGCAGTTTTCACCCTGTGTACACACCTCAACATCAACATTTTCAGTGGCCGCAGAATGCTCCATTGTATGGATATAACCTCATTTAACTAATCCTCTGTGGTTGGACAGCTGGGTGGCTCAGCTTTGCCTGTATAAACAGTGTGACAGTGAACATCCTTGAATAGCCCTTTAAAAAAAAAAAAAAAAAAACCCACTTGTTTGATTATTGCCTGAGGAGACATTCCTCTATGTGGAATTGCTGGGTCAAAGTTTGTGTGTTTTGGAGGGGGGAGTGAGGGCTTTGGATACATTCTGCCAAGTTATGTGAGTGCGTTGTAGTTACCTTGCTGGTACTTCCTCACTCAGCTGGCTTCGGGGCCCTCTGATAGGAATATAAGCTCATTTCAATATTTGTGAATGATTTAGAAAGTAGATCTGTCCTGGGCAGGAGGAGAGGGGAGACAGCAGCTAGTGTGTGCCCAGAAATTATGCAAGTGGGTGGTACCCCGCGTAATGAGATACCTGGAGGATGCTGGGAACGTGTGTTACCTCACCTGGAGAGGAAAATGGTTCCAGGGGCTTATTTGAATTTCTTCCTGCAAAACAGCTCTACATTTTGGAGAAATGGGATTATTAAAGAGGTTTTCAGCACCTCCAGCTACATTTGGAAAAAGTTGTATTTCCTTTGGCGTGGTTGTAAAAGACAAGTAAATAAACTTTTTTTCAAAAAGGTAAACGGTAATATTTTGCATTCCCAAGACCATGTTCTGTCCTTTAAACCCGGAGTGTGCAACAGTAAATTATTTGATTCTTTCTAACGATGCCCCTATGTGGGAGGCATGTATAAACCTCCATTAAGGGTGGACAACGTGGTAAACCCAAGCTCCAAAATGTGTAATTTCTTGGGGCGCCTGGGTGGCTCAGTCGGTTAAGCGGCCGACTTCAGCTCAGGTCACGATCTCGCGGTCCGTGAGTTCGAGCCCCGCGTCGGGTTCTGGGCTGATGGCCCCGAGCCTGGAGCCTGCTTCCGATTCTGTGTCTCCCTCTCTCTCTGCCCCTCCCCCATTCATGCTCTGTCTCTCTCTGTCTCAAAAACAAAAACAGGGAGGGGCGCCTGGGTGGCTCAGTCGGTTAAGCGTCCGACTTCGGCTCAGGTCACGATCTCACGGTTCGTGAGTTCGAGCCCCGCGTCGGGCTCTGGGCTGATGGCTCAGAGCCTGGAGCCTGCTTCCGATTCTGTGTCTCCCTCTTTCTCTGCCCCTCCCCCGTTCATGCTCTGTCTCTCCCTGTCTCAAAAATAAATAAAACGTTAAAAAAAAAAATTTTTTTTTTTTAAAAATGTGTAATTTCTTACCCAGTGTGGGTGGGCCAGAAACCCATAGTGGAGTTTTACTGGGGAGTAAGACTGGGTGTTTGGGGGGTGGTCACTGAGGGTGTAAAGAGGTCTCTGAAAGATGTATTTATTTACCTGAGTTAGTGAAAAAGGGTTTGTCCTGCCTCTCTCTCCTGCTTTGCTTCTCCGTGTGTGAGTCCCTTTCGGGGAGCTGATGTGCACAGTGAGTTTGGCTCAGCCAGCAGGCTGTTAAAAGCATAATCAAATCAGAACCTTCGTTTTCTGACTTACGTAATTTTGCAGAATGGACACAAGCTCCTGGGAAAAGCTGCCTGTCCTCTTGTTAATTTTAAGGTCCGTTTATAAAATCAGAAGCTGTGTTGAGCAGAAGCTGTGTTCCATTTCCAATATGAAATGGAACTTGCCTATTAAATTTTTTTTTTTTTTTGGGGGGGTCTGATAGCCTTATTTAACCTTCTTGCGTCTCAGAGGTTGGTGGCCTTTGCCTATGGCGCCTTCATGGAAAAAGTTCTAAAAATAGCTTCTGTTTGTTGTTGAATAATGACTCGGGAGGCTGGATGGTAGTTTCCAACTTCTTTCAGTCAGCAAACTGGACAGAGGGCGGCCAGCGCAAAGGAAGGCTGTAGGCTTGAGCGTTCGGCACCGCTGTGGTTTGCCGTGGCTCTGGGTTTTGTGGGCGTTGCACACAGTGTGTCTGTGTCTCTTGAATGTCCTCTGCTCCCCGCTTGTACTCTAAAAGCTTCAACTTATTCTGCCTTCTAAACAGGTAAAGGACACCTGCATGATTCGGAGCCTGGTAAAACTTTGGTCTCAGTGTTCCTCATCCTTGGGCCCTGGGGGTCCTTGGTCTGTATCCTCATGGTATTGAAGAGGACGGGAGCTGAAAACACTTGGGCTTCATTCTGTCTCTTTCTGGGGAGCATCATTAATGTAGTCGAAGGAGCACTGGCGGGGGGTGGGACCCTGGAGTTCAAGTCTCCAGTGCACGTGACTCGAAGAAGACTTTGATGTCTTTTCTCGGTGAAATGGAGAATTGGATTACGTTCCTTTCCTGACTCCAAAAGGTTTTGTGTCTTTGTGTCTCAAAGCTCTTTAAACTAAATAAAATGAAACTTCTGGAAGTACTGACCCAGGACACACTGTCCTGTCTTTTCCCCGTCTATGTTTCCAAAAGGTTTCTTGATGAACCCTCAACCAAATCAAACCGTTAAACAAAGACACTTTGTTTCTTCCAGTTCTCTGAAGCCGGGAAGGGGCACGGATGAGGGATAGGAAGTTGGGTTTCCAGTAGCTTCTCCAGTAGGAGAGTTGAGATGTCACGGAAGGAAATATGGGACATGAGTAGACCGTCACTTTACCATGGGTAAGCCATGCGGGGGCTTAGCTTTAGTTCTGCCACCTCCAAACAAGACCTGAGAACCCTAAGACATACATCTGTGCAGGAGGGATGTGAGCGTGAACCCCCTAGTGACTCCTGAAGCCCCGTATCACGTGACTGCTGGTGTTTAACCCTCCTTTCTGTGAACCTCCCTCCATGTCCTGTGTTCCCCAGAGGCTGTCTTGGAGCACTGAAGGCATATATCAACCACCCCCAAGGATCTGCTTATTTACAGAGAAAGGTTTTTTTGTAATTCTTTCTGTTTTGTAACTTTACTAAAGCGTCTAGGGTGATAGTGTCTCACAGAGAGCTACACACTCAGACTCTTGCCCCGGCTGTTTATAGATTTGCCTTCTCCTGAGTTGCTTGTAGTGTTACAACCTTGCTTTTAAAATCCTCCTAAAGAAAATGTCAGCGAGGACATTTGTCTACCACCTTATTGTATTCTGTTCTTATTACTAAGTGAGAAATTCTGTGGAAATTTAGTAATAAGAAAAGTTTGGTTCTCTTAGAGAAGCTGATAAGCTTTGCTCCTTTTGATAAAGACGGTTCTATAAATGATCACGTTGCCCTTTTTACCTGGGCTGCCAGGAAGCGTAGAGCCAGATGTGAACAGTCATCGGCCTCATTAGTGGTGTATTAATCATATACCTGGCGATGTGCATGATTTTTAAAAATTTTAAATTTTATTGCTGGTTTCATGTCTCTTTTTGTTAGTCATCTCAGGGCACTTGTGCAAAACAATGGGGTAAAAATACTTTAAAAACGAACACACAAAAAAATAAAAAAGAGACGGCAAAGATTTCATGCTGCTAGAAAAATGCAAAAACTTTCTGAGAGAGACTGAGACTAATTCTGATTAGTGTAGTCTGTAAGTGCATGGATTCAGGAACCAGACAGCGGAGGCTCAAATCCTGGCTCTATCACTTTATTGGCTGTGTGATCCTGGGCAAATTATTTCACTTCCCTATTCCCCGGTTTCCTACCTGCAAAATAGGGATGATAATATTTCCTTCTCATAAGATTGCAGTGAGGGTTAATGAGTTGGGTAACACCTAAGACCCTAAGAACTGTGCCTTAGCACATATGAACAGCCCCTGAGTTTTACCTATTACTAGCAAATTACTACTGTCTGGCATTATTTTTTCCATTTCCTTGGAAATTTCACAATAACATTTGATCTCTTTCCGCTTCTTTTTTTTTTTTTTTTCCAACTCTGATTTTTCTTAGGCTGATCCTTGATTTACCCAGCCAACTTAATCCTGGCGTCATTAGCCAAGGTGTGGTTGTACTTTAAAAACAATTTTTTTTAATAAAGGACAAAAAAAAAGATGTGTCTTCTATGTTTGACATACTTCTCCAGAAGATCAAGAAAATGATGAAGTACTTTCTCTTGTCCTCTGCTACTGTATGGCTTCCCCGGCCCCTGTTTATCTGTTTGACCAGCTGTGAGGGCTTCACTCCGATCTGTCACCTTAGAAGGTCACTTTGCTTCTCTGTGCCTTAGTTTCCTTATGACATCACAGAGATCTGTTCCACCCCCCTGTTACCTCCAGGAAAGTGAGAGCTCTGTCTTCCCTCACCCCTACACATACTCAGTGGCCACTCAGTAGATATTTGCGGAACACATGGATGGATGGAGATTTAAGCCTCTGCTCCGCTGCCTTGTGTGTTTCTTCTGAGTTTGCAGTAAGATAAGCAAAGTTGAGAGTGGGTTTAGAAAGTCAGAAGTACCCTTGAATGAAAGGGTTTTTGATTCGTATTTCTTCCCTACTCTTTGACAGTGGCAAAATGCTGATAAAATCTGAGAGTGGGATGAAATGAAACAGCCCATCAGGGTCCCCTGCCATCTGGGTAGGTGGTGATTAAAAATGGCAAGCCTCACAGCTTCCCCGGTGGGGCCGTCTGGGCGGCCACTGAAGGTGAATGTGCACAGGGGCTCGGCTCTAGGGGCTGCCTGAGGACTGGTAGGGCAGCTGGGGAGCACCTTTGAAAGCAGCACTCCCCAAGATCTCATTAAAATGTTTCCTCCAATGGATTGAGCTGAAGCAAAAGGGAAGAGAAACAAGCTAAGGCTAGTAGGAGACACTGTATGACGAATTCAGCAACAATTAAAGCAGAAAGACTTGAGCACATTGTGCATTTTTAAAAAAATTTTTTAAACAATGTCCTGTAGTTATCCCCCTTCCTTCTTGGTGGTCAATTTCAAATAAGCATAATCTTTGTCTAGTAGCCTGGCCGCCAGGGTTGCATGTTTATTTTCATGGCTATTCTTTTTTTTTTTTTTTTTAATTTTTAAAATGTTTGTTTATTTGAGTCAGAGCACGAGGGGAGGGGCAGAGAGAAAGGGAGACACAGAATCCAAAGCAGGCTCCAGGTTCCGAGCTGTCGGCACAGAGCCCGATGCGGGGCTCGAACCCACGAACTGTGAGATCATGACCTGAGCGGAAGTCGGACGCTCAACCGACTGAGTCACCCAGGTGCCCCTTTTCGGGACCATTCTTTTGCATTGCACAGGAACCCATCAGTGCCAGGGTTGTTGTCCTCTGGACATATTTTGACTGTGTTGATGTCCTCCCGAGCACCCCCCACCCCCCACACACCCCATCCTTGAGAAGTTAGCAAGCATGAACTGTAGATTTTTTTCTGAAGTGGCTAATGTTTAAACAAGGGTGGGACATGGTAGAACCTTAGACCTGTACCTGCTTTGCAGTCAAGAGACTACAAAGAAGTGAGCTGGCTCACCGCCCTACATTTATTTATTTATTTATTTATTCATTTATTTATTTTAAGTGTTTATGTACTTAGAGAGAGAGAGAAAATGAATAGGGGAGGGGCAGAGAGAGAGGGAAGGAGAATCCCAAGCAGGCTCAGCACTGTCAGCACACATCCTGATGTGGGGCTCGATCCTGTAAACCGTGAGGTCATGACCTGAGCCAAAAGAAATCAAGAATCAGATGCCTAACTGATGGAGCTACCCAGGCGCACCCCCCCTGCCCCGCCCCCACCACTCTACCTTTATTTAGATCAGCCACTTCTTAAACTGGATGAGAGCATCTAATCTGTGCTGGAAGACCCCAAAAAATGATGAGATGGCTTGTTGTTCATTTGGGTTTTGACTAACCATTTCACTATGGGAGGGTTCTTGTTGAATTCCGCCCAGAGCCCTGACATGTTTTCCATCCATCCTTCCTTGTGTCATCCAGCATGGAGATGGAAAACAGTTACATTGGAGAGGCATATATTTTTAATTAACTAATTAATCAGGTATGTCAGCGTTGGCACACGACAGCCCCTGGGTCACATCTGGCCCACCACCGGTTTTCATAAATAAAGTTTTATTGGAACTCAGCCACACTCACTTGTTTATGTATCATCTGCAGCTGATTTCGTGCTATAGCAGCAGAGTTGAGTAGTTGCAGCAGAGATTGTAAGGAATTTGCTGTCTGGTCCTTTATGAAAACGTCTGCTGCCTGTTGGCATATATAAGAAGCACCTACTATGTGCCAGGAGCTGTTTTAGGCACTGGCAATGCAGCTGGGAGCTTAACAAAGTCTTGACAATGAAATATCCGGACGAATGATTGCAGTATGTCAGTTAGCGATCAGGGCTATGAAAAAATAAAGTAAGTAAGGACATCGAGACTGACGCGGGGAGGAGAGTGTTATTGTCCGTAGGATCATCAGGCAGGACCTTTATTGGGAGGTGCTATTTGTGTGGATGCTTAGGAGTGCTCTCTGGGGACAGCAGTCCAGGTGCAGGGCATAAGGATGGCAAAGCCCTGGAGGCAGAGGCTTGCTTGGGTGAGGAATAGCAGGAGGGTCTGTGTGGACTGGATTAGGGGCTAGTGGAAGGAGGCAGGCGTGGACAGGCAGAAAGACCAGATCACTAAAACCCTGGGAAGGACACGGGCATTTATTCTGCATGTAGGGGGAAGCCACAGTAGGATTTGAGCAGATGATTGACAAGCGATGGCTGATACTTTAGAAGGACTTGCACCTGCTACGTGGCCTGAAGACTGCAGAGGGGCAAAGGTGAAAGCAAGGAGGCCAGCTCGGAGGCTGCTGTAGTTGTCCAGGGACCGGGTGGTGGTGGGAGGAGGTGGCGAGAAGTAGTTCGACCCCAGATATGTCTTGAAGGGAGGGCGTGTGGGATCCGTTGACCACTGGGATGTGGCAAGTGTGGGAAAAGGAGAATCGAGTAAGGCCGAGGGTTTTGACTCCTGAGCAACTAGTAGCCTGTTCCGCTGATGGGGATGACTGGCAGGAGCAGCTGTGGAGGTGAAGCTCCGCGTTCGAAAACCTTTTTGCTTTAGATGCATCTTGCAGTGCCTTTCAGTTTTGTTGATTGCCTCCTTTGCAAAGGAGGCAATCAACAAATCTGAAAGGCAACCGACAGAATGGGAAAAGATATTTGCAAATGACCTATCAGACAAAGGGCTAGTATCCAAAATCTATAAAGAATTCACCAAACTCCACACCTGAAAAACAAATAATCCATTGAAGAAATGGGCAGAAGACATGAATAGACACTTCTCTAAAGAAGACATCCAGATGGCCAACAGGCACATGAAAAAAATGTTCAACGTCGCTCCTCACCAGAGAACTACAAATCAAAACCACACTCACATACCACCTCCTGCCAGTCAGAGTGGCTAAAATGAACACATCAGGAGACTATAGATGCTGGAGAGGATGTGGAGAAATGGGAACCCTCTTGTCCCATCGGTGGGAATGCAAACTGGTGCAGCTGCTCTGGAAGAGAGTGTGGAGGTTCCTCAAAAAGTTAAAAATAGATCTACCCTATGACCCAGCAATAGCACTGCTAGGAATTTACCCAAGGGATACAGGAGTGTTGATGCGTAAGGGCACTCGTACCCCAGTGTTTATAGCAGCCCTTTCAACAATAGTTAGACTATGGAAAGAGCCTAAATGTCCATCAACTGATGAATGGATAAAGAAATTGTGGTTTATATACACAATGGAATACTACTTGGCAATGAGAAAGAATGAAATATGGCCTTTTGTAGCAACGTGGATGGAACTGGAGAGTGTTATGCTAAGTGAAATAAGTCGTACAGAGAAAGACAGATTCCATATGTTTTCACTCTTATGTGGATCCTGAGAAACTTAACAGAAGACCATGGAGAAGGGGAAGGAAAAAAAAAGAGAGGGAGGTAGCCAAACCATAAGAGACTCTTAAAAACTGAGAATAAACTGAGGGTTGATGTGGGGTGGGAGGGCGGGGAGGGTGGGTGAGGGGTATTGAGGAGGGCACCTGTTGGGATGAGCACTGGGTATTGTATGGAAACCAATTTGACAATAAATTTCATATTAAAAATAATAAAAAAAAATGGATGCATCTTGCAATTAATACAGTGGCATTTCTTTTGTTTTGAGAAAGCTGTTAGTGATCAGTGTTGCATCTTATGGTGATTTGGACATGCAGGGATTGAAGAAATACTGTAGGAACCATCTATGGAGCTCTGCTGTGCCAGGAACCAAAATCTGAATCAGTTACGTGTTGCTGCGTAGCAAATGACCCTAGAATTTAGCAGCTTAAAAAAGTAAACATTTGTTACCTCACAGAGCATCTAAGGGTCAGGAATCTGGAGTGGGTTTAGAGGGACGGTTCTGGTTCAAGGTCACTCAGACAGTTGAAGTCAGCAATGGTTCAGGGCTGCAGTCATCTGGAGGCTCGCCTGGGGCTGGATGGTTTGCTTCCAAGTTCACTGCCAGGGTTTTTGGCTGGAGGCCTTGGTTCCTCCGCATGTGGACCTCTGCAGAGTGCCTGAAGGCTCTCACAGCCCTGCAGCTGCCCGCCTCCCCTCCCATCCCCCCACCGAGCTTTTGAACCACAGTTTTCTTTCAGCTGTTAAAATTCTCTTCTTGTCTCAACATTTTAGCCTAGGTTTCCAGATGAGGAAACTGAAGCTCAGGGACGTTGGCCACACACAAGCCAGCTAATTAGACTAGGACACCATCCTTGGTAAGAGGGACCTTGTTTTTTTTTTTTTTTTTTTTTTTTAAGGCCCCACCGTGTTGCTCGTGTCCTTCATTGGCACCAGGAACCACTTTGGGGTCCAGCTTCAGCTGTTTGGTGGTGTTGGTGGGGTCTATACTAACAAAAGCAGAGCTTAGAAATCACCTTGTTGTTTTGGAGGGTCATTTTGTCTTCAGCCCCCACCCCCACCCCACATTCTTCACTCTCTTTCCTTAGTTTCCAGCCCTTGTGGCTGGGGTGTCTCAGGGGCTGAGTTGTGCTGTCCCCCCGGGAAGGCACTTGCCCCCCGTGTCGCTGGCTAGCCGTGATGCTCTGGCGTGGCGAGCCTCTCTGGCTGCTGTTCTGTGGCTCTTGCCCCCCGTGGCACCAAGCAGCTGGTGTTGGCCCCACCGCTGGGTCCTTGGCTGGGTGGTCACTTGGGTCCCGGGGTCCTACTTCACATCATGGGCTGGTCTGCTGCCAGGCCCAAACGTGGCTTCTTCTGTCTTTTCCAGAAGTAATGGTTATTAATATTTTTTTTTTCAAATGAGAGAATGAACGCCTGCTCCTTACAGAAGATTTACTGCATATAGAAAGCATCAAGAAAAGAGTCCATAATCCCACTACTTAGAGATAACAACCATTTAATGTATCGTGGTATATTATCATTTTTGTGTGTACATGTCCGTTTAGAAACAGAATTGGAAAAAACCAGAATTGGAATTATACCATGGTGTGTGTGTGTGTGTGTGTGTGTGTGTGTGTGTGTATTCGGTTTTCTCATTTAGTAGTGCGTTATGATAATTTCAATGTGTCGTTTGATGGCTGTAAAACCACAGTTTTAATTGCTGCATACCACTCAATCATCTCCATGAAACATGCGGATATATTTTATTTTTTCATGTTTATTTATTTATTTATTTTGAGAGAGTGTGTAGCATGTGTGTGTGCACGCAGGGGAGGGGCAGAGAGAGAAGGAGAGAGAAATCCCAAGCAGGCTCCACATTGTCAGCACAGAGCCCGAAGACGTGGGGCTTGATCTCCAGAACCGTGAGATCATAACCTGAGCCGAAATCAAGAGCTGGGACGCTTAACTGACGGAGCCACCCAGGTGCCCCTACACGTCTGTGTTTTAAAGATGCCGTACTGCCGCGGACAAAATGTGTATGGATTTAATTTCATAACACACAGTAGAGCACAGAGTAGAGCAGAAAAAGGCTACAGGTTGGAACTTAGAGGTCTTGGATCTGAGTCTCAATCTTGCCCCTTTGACAAGTTATTTAAATTCTGAAACTCCTTTATTTAACGAGTCTCCTTATTTAATAGATAATTAAATTCTGAGTTTCCTAATCTGTCACACATGGGTGACACTATGTACCTTATAATGTACAGAGTCCACGAGAGAATTCCTCTACCAGTCTTTCACAAACTGCAAGTTGTGTTATTTTTGTTAAAGACCCTGGTTCCATTACTCCCATGTCAGTCTCCTGGCCGTCCCGCACTCACGGCTTTGGAGTCAAGGCTTTTGAATGTTTGCTCTGGTATCCTGTCCAGAGGAGGAGGTTGTGTTTATGTTATGGAGAGGTGGTCAGGAGGATGTCTGATTAGAGTCGATAATGTCTCTTAGGTAAGCAGGTAGCCACAGGAAGTTTTGATGGTGGGGGGGGGCTTGGGGGGGGAGGAGGGGGGCAGGGGGGGGGGGGGGGGCTGGTGCTGGAAGAGGTGTCCAAGCTGAACCTGACCCTGTCCGTGCTTTGGGGTTTGTTTGATACGGGGGTCAACACTATCTGTAGTCAGATAGGCAAATGGGAGAATCATCTTCCTGAACATGCCTCTCGTAGGAATGGGGGGAATGGGAGAGAGAGTCCTTTCCTGGCAGGACTGCAGGGACCCCAGGCGGTGGTCGTGTGAGGGCTGCTTTCTACAGCTAGGAGCATCCTGTGACTGTGCATCACCTGTGTACTGTGCTGGGGCTTCTCTAGAAGGGACAGTGGCAGGGGCCAGGCTTAGATGGGTCTTGAGTTAAGAGAAAGGAGGGGGAAATTAGAACCTGCGTGGGTTCCCTGTGGCTGTTAGGGGAACACACGTCGGCATTTGTGGACTCACGAGTGGAGACGCTGGACCAATTTTGTTTGTCTGTCTACGTTGCAGGTAGGTTTCCTGGAAGGGAGCTCCCCTCCCACCCTGTCTTGATTGCACTGCATTCTCAGCACCTAGGACTCTGTTCTCCGTAGGGCAGGTGTTCAACAGATGCGTGTTGGATGAGTGGCCGAGGAAAGGAAAATGTCCCAAGTAAAGGTGACCAGCCCAACCAGAGACAATTGAAGCGTGTTGCCAAAAAGTTTTTAGAGTATAGATCCAGGTGGCGGGAGGGGCTGGGTGGGATCCTGGGCAGTCACCCTGGACTCAGTTTGCTCCTCGGACGAGTGGGGATGATAAACCTGCCCTGCAGGGGTGAGGGGTGGCAAGAACGTGTATGCCACATTCTGTCCCCAAGGAATCTCGGGAGCCCTTATCATTGGGCAAACAGGAGCCGTGGGGAAGGCAGAGATGATGTGGCCGCACGGCCACGTTGGCGCCTCTGGAGCTCATTGGTGGCGCGATATGGGGCGCGTGGCCATTCTGTGCCCACACTTGTGTTCAGGTGTCCGTGGGAGCATAAGTAAGGACTAAACGGCTTGGCAGGTCCTTGGAACACTTGTTGCGTTCCCGTGGCTGGGGACCTTATCCGGTAGGGTCTGCGTAACTGCGTAACTCCGAGCGGGGCCTCTGCCGTGAGGAGCCCGCTGTTGTCGATTCACTGATCCAGGGAAGCCATCCCCGCCTGTAGGCCTCTCCGTCTTCGTGGTGTGGAAACAGCTCTTCCTCATTTCGACCCCCGCTATGGCTTTTTGTTCAAGGCTGTGGTTTTAGGGAGCGTAATTGAGTTCCACCACAAAGGCAGATAATGTGGGGATGAGCAGTTCGTGAGGCGACTTCCTGCCCTCCCTCAGACCTCCCTGCCATCGCCTCTACGAGGGCCAGCCTCTAGGAGGGCCGACCGTCGGGGAAGGAGACGCACTTCCCTTTGTCTTCCTTGTCGCCTTTGCAAGGAAAGCCCTTTATCTGTTCTTTTAATGCACCTGGCCTGTGAAGATTCTTTCCAGATCGATTTGGCTTGTCAGGGGTGCCAGGCTTAAGTTCTGAGTCTTCTAAAGAAGAGGGGGGATGGCAGGGGGTGGGGGGTGGGGCGCTGGGGATCAGACTTTCCTTCTCTTTGTGGCTTTCAGAAGAAAATCACGCATGTTAAAATAAATGATGCAAATATCTGTATTTTATGTATCAAAGAGACAAATGGCACAAATGCAGATTATAGGGTATTCCTTAGAACTGTCCATCACGCGGTGCTCCTGGGAGAGGGAGGCAGGCACAGAGGTTCTGTGGAGCCCTGGCTTTGCTCTGGGGCAGCCTCCAGGGGGGCGGCCTATTTAGGTCATTGTCTCATGGCTTGATTCGGGATTGTCTTCAAAGCCAACCGGGTTTCCAAGCGCTTCATCTTCCATGCACATGTGAAAAAGGAAAAGCCATTTCCATTTTCCCGTGTTTGATCTGCACTGACTAGCCTTCAGCTTCTGCCTCCACCTGCGAGGTTACTTCTTCACTGGCTGAGGGACCGGCAGATCCGGTAGAGCTGGTGTGCTCGGCTCCCTCCTCCTTCGGTGTTCGGTGGCCGTTTTGCATTGGGCTCTGCTCTCGTGGATTCCGGTCCGCGGCGGAGAGCGCTGGAGCGCGGTTTCCCAGCCTTTCTCCTTTGCAACCAGGAGGCCGGCGTGTCCATTTTTCCCTCCCAGGAAAGATCCTTCGTGTAAGCGTCTGAGCATGTGACCCGTGTTTAGCTGGAGCTGCTTCTCTGTTCCGCCAGTGGGATCTCCGTCGCCAGGGAGGACCTTTGGACCTGTCACTCCTGGAGCCTTTTCCTTCCCATCGTCTGTGCTCAGTGTGTTTTGGACCGTGGTCTTCTCGAAAGTGGTTCCCCACGGGCCCCTGCCCCTGTGTGGTGGTCCTCCAAGAGCCCTTCCGTAGACAGGATCCGAGTCTGCCGCTTTAAAGTAGACTTGTGGGCCTGGGGTGCCTGGGTGGCTCAGTTGGTTAAGCACCCAGCTCTTGACTTCGGCTCAGGTCACGCTCTCATGGGTCACGGGTTCCAGCCCCGCATCGGGCTCCGCACTGATAGCGTGGAGCTTGCTTGGGATTCTCTCTCTCCTCTCCCTGCCCACCCCGTCTCTCAAAATACATAATTAAACTTTTTATTTTTATTTTTATTTTTTTTAAAGAAGTAAAAAAAAAAGTCGTGGGCCTGCGGGAAACTGAGTAGTCACGTGATGGACAACTAGAGTGTTGGAGTCCAGCCCCCTAGGTCCCGGTGTGGGTTCCAGCCCTTCCTCACTGTTGAGTGTGTGTGATAATGAACATTTCTTGACCATTTGCCATAGGCAGGCTCACCTTAACTTGATGTTGTCTGATTTAGTCCTCACAACAAGCCTGTGGGAAAGGTTTTGTTCCTTATGCCCTTTTCCCTTTTATTTGGCTTAACGGGGCCCAGATTCACACGGCCCGAAGGCGGGCTGCTGTCCGGATCCCCCACCCTGGCAGCCAGCCACTGCACCGTCGTCCCAACCCTGTGCTGTGACTTCCCGACGCTCCCGAGGGGGCCTCTGTTTCCCATCTGCAGAATGGAGACACAGTTCTCCACGTTCTGCGGGGTTCTTTTGAGGACAAAATAAGATAAAATGTCATGGCTCAGTACTTGGCACAGAGGAGGAGTCCAGCAAATGTTAGTTCCTTTCTTTTGTTCCTCAGGGACAAGGGGGCGAGGCATGGGAAACAAAGGGACATTCATGTCCTGCTTGGCAGCTTTGGTCGTTAGGAGGGCAAGACCAGAAGGGGAGAGCATGGGGGACCCCCATCATTGCAGCCCCTCATTTCACCATAGAAGTCTTCTGAGCACTGGCCTGCGGTGTTCTGGGGCCTGGGATGGTCGGCCAGAAACTTCTCTCTGCAGGAACGTGTAGTAGGAAGCGTTGGCAGGTAGACACTGGGGACTTAACTGGCATGGAGATTGGGTGCTTGTCCTGACTCAACCGGGCTTGGCGTTGGGCCCTGGAGACCCAGCGTGCGCCTGTCTGTCGAGAGTTCCAGTGTCCCGGACACTGTCATGGGTGCAGGAGGCTGGTCTCTGGTCACTACTGCCATCTCGGGCTGCTTGTCCTCTGTAGTTGTCCCTGCCGTGGCCCCAGGAGGGAGCCTCAGCAGGAGTCGGGCTTTTCCTTTGAACCTGGATTTGCAGTGCTTTCAAAATATCCGGTTCTCTGGTCCATTGAAGCGAGATTCGAGATTCGAGATTCGGTGCTGCTAGGGGGTGTGGGTGGGAAGCAGGAAGTTCCAGGCCTGGCGTGAGAAGGCTGTTCTTCTAGAACATAGATATTACGGGAAGCATGGGTAGGGGCTCCCCACTCAGAACTGGGACTGGGGTGGGCCAGGGAAAGAGGTCAAGTTGGAGAGTCTGGAAGGACAGTTAAACCAGGGGGAGAAGCTGGGAGGGTGACCCTTGGCCCTGTGGGGTCCCAGCCTGACCTGGGAGCCTGTTAGAAACGCAGAAACTCAGACCCCAGCCCAGATCCCTAGAATCTGCATCTTTCTCAAGCTCCCCAGGTGACTGCAAAGGAAGGTCTGAGAAGCGTCGCCTCAGGCTTTCTCTGGAGCTGTTGGGAACTAGGATTATACCCTCCCACACACCTGCATTAAAAAATAAATAAATAGGGGCGCCTGGGTGGCGCAGTCGGTTGAGCGTCCGACTTCAGCCAGGTCACGATCTCGCGGTCCGTGAGTTCGAGCCCCGCGTCAGGCTCTGGGCTGAGTTCGAGCCCCGCGTCAGGCTCTGGGCTGATGGCTCGGAGCCTGGAGCCTGTTTCCGATTCTGTGTCTCCCTCTCTCTCTGCCCCTCCCCCGTTCATGCTCTGTCTCTCTCTGTCCCAAAAATAAATAAAAAACGTTGAAAAAAAAATAAATAAATAAAAAGTAGTAATGTTTTGGGGGCGCCTGGGTGGCTCAGTCGGTTAAGCTTCTGACTTCAGCTCAGGTCGTGATCTTGCTGTTTGTGGGTTTGAGCCCCACATCGGGCTCTGCGCTGACAGCTCGGAGCCTGGAACCTGCTTCAGATACTGTCTCCCTCTCCCTCTGCCCCCCCCCCCCCCCCCC